>NC_135401.1:14827537-14920037 GCF_051989625.1 Stigmatopora argus
CGGTCTTTTTTGTTTGTTTTCTGCCACAAGACGCGCGCTTCCTGGCTCCAAAGGCTCAAAGCAGCGTTGCTAAGGACCGCATTACATTTAAGGTAAGTATATGCGAACGCCCTGAACTCAATAGCAGGGTCTAGAAATAATTATTTCATTCGTCTGTTTTGTTTATGACGATTTGAATGCACTCAGTTGCTGGAACTTCCTTTGTTGACATGCTAGCCCTTCCTACTTGATATCCTTCTTCTTCTATGCATTTCCGGTAGACACAGCGCCGCGATGGCATATTGCTGCCTCTCTCTGACGACGTCCTTTATCCCACCCTTGCAGTTTACAAATACATTCGGTGATGGAGTTGTGTTTACCAAATTATCGTATACGCCAGGGGTCCCCAAACTTTTTCCTGTGAGGGCCACATAACTTTTCCCTTCTCTGATGGGGGGCCGGTGTCAGTTTGTAACAGAAAAAGTGTGACGATCGTAGGGGAGCTTATTTTTTTAAATTGTTTTCCAGAAAGCCACACATAGCCAAATAACCCTTTCCAGGTTCTTTACAGAAAAAAGTCAGGAAACAAATAATAACACTATTAATGAAATAAATAATAACTATATAACCCTCTCTGAGTTCTTCACAGAAAAAACTGGAAATAAATAACACTATTTATGAAATAAATAATAACTAAATAACTCTCTCTGGGTTCTTCATAGAAAAAAAAACCCATGGAACATTAACTTTCTGTTGTGCCATGCACAATCTTCTCCCTTTGCTCTGAAGTTTATGCACGACACCACAACCGTCATTACAGAATCCCATGTCAACATTTTGCAGCACAGTGCTTGCTGGTGAATTCGGCAGTGGACTCGTAGCGGGGCGGTGAGACCCCTTTTTTCCAACTCCCGGTTCATGCGTCCCATTATTAGACCGCGAGTTTCGCCCACCATGCTAGGAGCCCCGTCATTTGGACATGCAAAGATATATTGCATGTCCAAATGGCTACAACTTTAAACGCAAGGATAAAATAAAAAATATAAAATTGGCAGCACATTGTAGTACGTACTTGTATTTAGAAATATGTCCAGCGGGGGGCAGTACATGCCCTTGTTATTCCTAAATGAATGTTGTCTGTAATGGCCGTATATGGCCCGTGGGCCGAGGTTGACAAACATGTACAAACACGATCCGGGGGCGGGGCGACCGCGCGAATCCCGTTCCGGCGAAACGTCCATTCGGCGAACTGTCCGTCGGCCAAACGTCTGTCAGCGAAACGTCTTTCGGCGAATCGTCCGGTCACGGTTCCAGCACCCCCTGGGTCCCTAGTGAGGATAAAGCAATTCAGAAAATTAGATGAGATGAGACATATTTAAACATTTTAAATGTCCGTTTAATTTCATTTCTAGGTTCAGGCTCACACTTCCTGACCTGCTAACCCTGACTGCTTTAAAGATCTTTTCCGTCTTCCGCCTGCAAACACAAAGCGCCCCCCTGACCTGACTAATCCCATTTCCTGCCGGAATGCACACAAACACGGCAATATTCAGGAAAACTCGCAGTCGCTTACGGACAAGGTAAAACAAATGTGGAAACACCTCCAATGGGCCTCGATTCCCACTCTTGCGTTAAATGAGTTCCGGGAATTGTTTGGGACACATTTGGAGCATGCCGATGCTGTACGGGAGGGGCAGAGTGTTAAGCGGCCTTAAAACTGCTTACAAAAGCAGCTGTGTGTTTCACAATGCCAGTATTAACCCTTTGTAACTCACCAAATCATTGGTTGCGTTGACGGCGCTATGCGTCCAATTCACTGGGACTGGGAAAAGCAAAATAAAAAAACTTTGTGAATGAAAAATTTAATAATCAAAAGGAAACCACCCATAAGGAAAACATCTATTTATTTAAATACCTCTTAGAGGGATGTCTCAAGTTATCACTCACTCTTTCTCTAGCCCTGCTATATTTACACTACTGTACAGAGATCTGGGGTACACCTATAAATATACCATAAACTCACTGTCCATATTACTGAAAAGAGCTATAAGAATAATACAACATTCGTGCCTTAGGGATCATAGAAATACATCATTCTTAAGATTCAGAATGTTAAAAATCACTGCCTTGCTTCCATTTCAAACAGTTGAGCCACAGTTAAGTCACTTCATGGCAGTCACAAACTCCACATAGGTGGACGTGACCTGGATTTGAACCTAGGACCCCAGAACTGTAAGGCCGACGCGATAACCACTCGCTCCACCGGGCTGCCACCAGTTGAGGCACATCATAGAAATATAAAATATTAAGTATAGTTATATTCATTCAATGTTAAAGTTCTTTTTCATTTAACATCACAATTTTTGGTAGCTTCCTCTTTACACTTACATAATTTTCACATACTAAGAGGCGAGCGCTCGCTGACCCTCACTATGGAATCTCATCAATCTGCCAAGAATCATTTTTTTCACTGTGGCACTCCTAATGAGGCAGTTGAACTGTGTGCCTCACTCTGCAGCTGTGTGCACCAGTTTAATGACGCTTAGCGTAAGAAAAACGTTACGCACATATAGTTGTTGATTATAAAAAATAAATACTGCATTTTTCACACACCAGCTAAACATTTCACTCATATGGTAAATGTCTTGTAACAGTTTAAGTAGTAACACGCAGAGAGACAGCAACATGGTCTCAATGCACAGCATATAATATATATTCCGATATTATATAATTTTTATAAACACAATTAGTGTTTCACATATTCTTGTGCTCAAAGTCAATAAACTGCTCTGCACAAATGCAGTGTGGCATGCAGATCTCCTGCCTCATCATCATTGATATGCAAACTATTGTTCCAATATACGAAAACAAGACCCAAGTTATGAAATCCCCCAAAAGTCAATAAATTTTCTGTATCCGATATTTTATTTTGAAATTGTCACGGTAGCGTTGCGTCCTGTTTGATAATATCCCTACACTCTGCTGGCTTCCTACTGGCTGTCACCCGACAACAACACTCCATTTTCTTCTTAGTTTTCCGAGTGTTTTTAAAGCAGTTTTTTATTTAAAATTACTGGTGTGAATGAAATAAAGCAGTTATCCATCCAGAAGTGATATTGCAAGGCAATACGGCCGTAACCCACCTACCATCACTACAATATTGAAGCACCAGGAAGCATTAAAAGCGACGATTCCAGCCTGTGATTCCGAAGAGGTCGGCACTGAAAAATTAGATGTAGAGACAATTGCTCCTTTGGATAGGGAAGTGTTAGGGTTATTAGTCTTACATTATTATATATTTGCTTGCAATGAAGAACGCTTTGCTTCACTGCTTCACTTAGCTAATTAACATTAGAAAAGTATTATAGAACATCTGCTTGCAACCATGTAAATGCTTTGCTCCTTAGTTAGACCAAACAACAGGAAGGTCGAATCCTCTTGGACAGCTGGAATGTGGAGAAGATCCTTCGGCACTACATGAACTTCATTTGTTTTGAGAGCTAAACCTTCTATTGTAACTAGGGTCCTTGACTATCGACTTCTCACTCCTGTTTTCCCACCCCTCCTTTGAGAGCTGAGATGTCCATTGTAACTAGGGTCCTTGAAGCTAATAAACAGGAAAAATATGCGTGTAACACCAGAATGAACCTGGACAAAGACGAGTCAGTTCGATTCTCTCTTGCAAGAAAACCCAGAAGATTGTGCTGTCTCTTTTATTTGTGCGTGCATTTGGGAATGCCTATTGGTGAACCTAACAGGAAGGAAGAAATTGCAGGACATACAGTGACATAGTTGATTATTGCAGAAAATCAGCTATTTAATGCTAAGTTAATTTGAATTCATAATTTGAAGTTATTTAGATGTGCGTGTTCGTGTGCTAACGGAAGCTTCCTCTTTACACTTACCATATTTTCACATATTAGCCTCCTCCGCTTATAAGCCGTACGCTTAAAATTGCCTTAAAATCGTCACATTTTACAATTTCTCTCGTATAAGACACCCCCTGATTCACAATTTTAACCTCCATATTCATGGTTTTAATAGGGAGTACAAATGTGTTACTTTGAAGAGAAATCTTAAGAAAAATCATCGCATGTGGTATGATACTGTACTGGGATACTGTATGAATCGAAAGGATCGTCTGCTGGATTGCACATTGCCTGCATGTAGACAAATTCAAAAAGGATGTCACGTGAGCAGCACAACCAGGAAGTGTGTCCGTAGCGGTCTACTTTTCACAATGTCTCTGGGTGCAATAAGAGCATGAGATACACATTACGCAGGTATCAAGGCTGATACAGTAATCCCTCGATTATCGCGGTTAATGTAGACCAGACATGGCCGCGATAAACGAAAACCTGCGAAGTAGGGTCACCCCTACTAAATGTTTTTTTTTTTTTTTAACTTCAGTGCTGAGTCCTGGTAGCAAGCGTAGGACAGGGGAGTGGCTTCTGCTTGCGAGTTTCAGCGTGGATTTTCACATTTTTATGAACTTTAAAAAAATATATACTTTTTTACTTTAGTACTGAGTCCGATTTCAAGCAGGGGACAGGGGAGTGGCTTCCGCTTGCGAGTTTCAGTGTGGATTTTCACATTTTTATGAACTTACACAAACTCGAGGGATTACTGTATTTTAATGATCGACTGCAAGACCTTCGATCATCCTGAGCAATTGTTGAGATGTGCTGACATGCTAAACACTACAAACACATGTATCAAGACTAACTCGCGCCTGGTCAGTCAGAGAACCTTTAACACGGTAAGATGGCGGCGCCCTGGGCGAGCAATGGCAGGCACAAGTAAGTGAGTTTTTTCACGTTATATGTAAGATGTTTTTTTCTTTCTTGAATTTCATTCATAGACATCAAAATAAATTTTGTTTATTTTTATCTGTTTATCTTTTCTCTATTTAGAAATAAATGACCATATCGGCCGCATTGTCTTGCCTTATAGCGTTTCGTCTTTGTCACCTTGCAGTTTTGTGCATATACCCTGGTTACAGTCATCATTTTTTTAGCGACAAATCCAGCGTATATGCGAGAAAATACGGTATGCACCTGCACAAATATAAAATGTTGTTGCATGCTTGTTATTCATTTTAATACATTAATAAACAATTTTCTTTTCTTATCTGTTTTTCCTATTTTTGTGCGTTTCTCACTGATCATTTTAAAAGGTTTAGTTGGTAGATTATTTGAGGACCGTGGACCGAATTAGAGAATTTACAGAGAAAATTGTGTGAAGCCTGTGTGTTCTCCACTGTGTGGGGTTTCTTCGGATACTCACGTTTCTAATCATATCCCAAAAACGTGCATTGAACACTCTAAATTGCCCCTAGGTATGAATGCAAGTGATGTGATTGGCGGTCTGCCTCCTTGTGCCCTGCGATTGGCTGGCATTCTAATAGTTGACTCATCCCCGCGAGCCTTGTGAAGATAAGTGGTAAGGAAAATGAATAAACAAATAAATAATAGGGAAAACAGTATTTTTGTTACATATAAGTAGCATAATCCCTAAAAAAATTGTCATTCATTCATTCTCCTAGCCACTTATGAAGGGGGTGCTGGAGCCTGTTCCAGCCCAAAAAACGGAAGGAGGCAGGGCACATGCAGAATTGTTTTCCAGTGAAGATATATATTTTTTATTCGTATGAAGTCTTTCATAAAAATAACTTGTATTTGTAGGCAGGTCATTTATTTATCATTTACTTTTTAGCAGTGGCGGTCGGTGCATTTTCTCGTAGCGCCTTCAACGTATCAATCCAACCCTCAAAAACTATTTTATGGCTATAAAACCTCTACTGCAGCTAGAGCTGTGACACATAAAAAATAATCAATAAATCAATACACAAAAATAGGGTAAAATCCACTTCCTAGCAGCATTTCATGATTAAATACAAATACTGGAGCTTTTCACACATTAAAACCAGGCCAGGGGGGGGCGATTTTCCCAGGAAGACAGCGATGAACGTCAATGGCGTATGGGCAGACATTGCCCGAAAATGGGGTAAAATCCAGCCGAAAACAGCATTTATTGATTAAATACAAATACTGCAGCTTTTTAGACATCAGAACCGGGCCCGGAGTATCATTTCCCCGGTAAAAAGACAGCGATGAACATCGATACGTCCATACGTGAAATGACAAAAAATGCACTAAAATTAGGTGAAATCCACTTCCTAGCAGCATTTATTGACTGAATACAAATACTGGAGCTTTTGAGACCTTACAACCAGGCCAGGGGGGTGATTTCCTTGGGAAAAGACAGCGATGGACGGCAATGGCAAAAAATTAACTGGGGTAAAATCCACATCCTAGCAGCATTTAGTGATTAAATACAAACACTGGAGCTTAAATACAAACACTGGAGCTTTTCAGATATCAGAACTTGGCCCACAATTGAAATATTATTTAGGAATATAGCCATATTATACTCACCAAAAATTCTTTTTCACTGTACACAATATCCATCCTCCTTTCTTTCTTCCTTCTTTCCGATCGCCATCGAAGCTAATGATGAAAGTCGAGCCTGTCCTGTCATATTTCCGGCATAGTCCATTTTGAAAATGGCTTTAAATCAAAACAACAATATACTATTTGCTTGTGCAGCTAAGTTAGCGCGCTGAAAGTGCCGCACACACCATTTTCCCGGCTGTAACAGGCTTGCTAGCTTCGGAGTTGACCGCCCTTTCTTAATGATGTCCATTTTTTTCTGGAAAAGTCCGTCTGGAAAATAGCTTTGTGAGCAAACAGAATCCATTTGTTTTTGCTTCTGTCGGCCATTGTGGGTGGAGTTTGCGATCCCTGGCTGCCTCACTATGGCTTTGGCCCGCCTACTAGCCAATCATAGTTGGTGAAAGCAATGACATATCCCAGCCAGCAAAATGCTAATGCGTATGAAAAAGCATTGTGGGGTTGCCAACTCGAAATCTGATTGGTTAAAAGCAACAGTCTAGTTGGAGCTCTGCAGCAGAGCCCGCAGAACTGATTGTGAAGGCTTTGAGGCAGATCTGATCTGGCAACAAATAATGGCTGAAATGTGATTGGTTAAATGCTTCAATATGAAAACACACATCTGGAAGCAGTGCAACCAGGGGGAAAAGCAATGAAAGGAAGCTAACAGACCATTTGGAATAATAAGTATTGATGGACAAAATATAATATGATTCAGATATTTCTTAGGCAAGCAAGGAAGGCCTTGAAGGCCCTGACGGCCCGCCACTGCTTTTTAGCCAAGAGGCCTGTGTAATTCATGAGCCTCTTCTATCTGTATAAGCAAGTTTCTTACTTGAAGTTTTATTAACTGTAAGGACCGTTTGCTGGTTGTTGAGATTGTGAGTGAAGATTGCACCTTTGTTCTCAACCCTTCTCCTTTTTTGTACTTTTTCTATACATTCCATATCTTTGTTACACCCACTGGGAATATGCCCATTTGTTAATTTGCCTATAGACTTAAAACTGGACGTGTCTTGGGAGGGACCCCCCAACCTGGAATCCACTGAAGGGGGGCCCCGAGAGAGGGAGCTTGTCAAAATGTTCGGTTTTTGTGTTCTATTTTTTGTTTCGCTATGTTTTGTTGTCTTGTTTTCAAAATGTGTACCTTCTTCTGTCTACTTGAGAGAATTAAGGAATTAGCAATTAGAAGACGCCGCCCTGGCTGTTTTTTGCAGCACACAAAAATGTGCATCTTCTACACCACCTATTCCGCATTAAAACAATTTTTAAAAATCAAACCATAGTTGTAAAATTCTAAAATTCTAAGAAAAAACCTAAAAATTGAGACTCTTAATATCATAAAATTCAACTGCTGTGTACTTAAATTCCCTTTATTGAACAATACATATATACAAGTTCAGCTTCTACAACAATAAACTTGGCTGGATGTTGCTCACCCAACAGAATGCTGCAGAAAAATGAGAAGCACAGTTGCAGTGAGTACCTTTTTGGCAGGCAGCACTTCTATCTGAGTACCAATGAGAAAAAGGTACGTGATTGAGCAGAATTCTTCGGAATTTCTGACAGGACGGCCTTGGCGCTGTTCCGTTCCTCCTTGCTGAGGTGGCCCTTCAGCTTCAGCAAAGCCGACACATGTTTCTCACTGAAGCAAAGGAAGGAAGGAGGCGGGAAGTTTGTAAGTTTGGCTCTAAGCCCAATTTAGGGCACATGTGCCATTTGTTTGCCATACTAAAGAAGCAACCTATTCCTTATAGTCATAGATGGGCAGTAACATGTTAGATTTACTTCAGTAACTTTTGGGGAAAAATGTACTTCTGAGACTAAATTTATATGACAGCTATGCTTTTTCCTTTTTATTTGAGATTTGAGAAAAAGAAACACTACTCTTACTCTGCTACTTTGGGCTACACTAGAGTTGTTTACATTTTTCCTCTTTAATCTACATGTTAGATTTGACTTTCTACTAACAATTTCACCAATCTCGTAACATCAATCACATGACTCCATTATACCAGTCAGACTTAATAATAAGGTTGCATGACCACACACAAGCTTGCAGTTACAAGTCCTGTGATCATGCCAGCTTGTTCAATCACACCGCATGTTTATATGGCTGATAAAAACAAACGATTTCACATTAAGCGGTGCCATCAACACTACTCGAAAGTGGGGATTTCACTCTCCCAGTTTATTTAACAATGACAGACAACGGAAAACCGGAAAAATATTAGTAGTGACGCCAGATTTTCTTATGAATGCTAAGGACCACTATGTCAATCAATGTTAAAGAGGTCTATAAACGTCAATGCTAATAGCGACTTTAGCCATCAATGATAAAGACTGCTATATCCGTCAATGCAAAAAGACGGGTACATCAGTCAATTATGTCAATTTCAATGGATATTTCTAACAATAGAGAATGATAAAACAGAGTAAAACATGCATCTTCTACTACAAACTATTGACAAGATTTTATCCAGGAACACATATTTAAATCTATGAATTATTTTTTAAGTGATGCTGACCTCAACTACAAACAAGGTGTTTATGGGGTTATTTTTAATGTTTACTGTAAAAGAAAAGTTTTAGCGACTCAAGCTACTATGACAAAACTACAACTAATTGATAATCAACGTAATCAACAAATTTACAAAGAGGTAGTCAATGAATCATTTATAATGACCTAAAAATTGGGTAAATGTTTTTTTTAATGAGTTTTTATTGTAAAATGGCTCAAGCGATAGCTGATGGCAGTAACTCCGTCCGTTCTTACTAATTTTCTGTGTTTTTACAGCTTTTCTATCCTTTTAAAAAACTGTATTTACTCGCATATAAACCGCCCACGTATATAAGCTGCCCACGCATATAAGCCGCCTGCGCATATAAGCCGGACCCTTAAAATTGGTGAATTTTACAATTTCCCGCGAATTGAGTTTTTGTCTTGAATTTCATTCATAGATGTAAAAATATATTTTGTTTAGCGTTTTATCTGTTTATATTTTCTCTATTTTAAAATAAATGACCATATCGGCCACATTGTTATGGCGTTGTCAACTTGCAGTTTCGTGGATGTCGACTTTTTATGCGCATATAAGCAGTACCCTCAATTCAGTCATCATTTGTTGTCCGACAAAAGCGGCTTATATGCGAGTAAATACGGTTGTTTAATATTTCCTATTTTTTTACTTTATACTTTGCTTTGTACTTTATATTTTGATGTTTTTATGACTTTTATGACTCGACTCCGTGAGAGAGGCAATCTTTGTTCCATTAGTTTCAATTCTTTCTTCTAGTTCTGTATGTTTTTGGACCCATTCAGCCATGCCTCCGCTCTCCTACACACGGGATCAGCTGTTAGCGCTACTGCAACACCTGGATGCCGCTGGATATCCCCGCGGAGTTAAAGAGAAAGAGAAGGGGGTGCGGAGCTGGACGAACGTGCAGGTAGAAGAAGCTTAAGATCAAGCATTCCATCTATTATTATAGGGAACATAAGATCTCTCCCCAATAAGATGGAAGAGCTAACGGCACTTTTAAGACTGCAACGGGAGTTGCCGGAGTGTTGTATTAAGTGCTTCACGGAGACCTGGCTGAATGAATTAATACCCGACTCACTACTCTCCCTGAATGGTTTTCAGCTGGTCAGGGCGGACAGAAAAGCTGAGGAGAGCAGTAGGAGGAAAGGTGAGGGACGAGCTGTTTATATAAATAGCAAATGGCGTAGCCAGGGGTGCATAACGGTGAGGGAGCAATGTTGTTCTCGAGATATCGAGCCAGTAGCTTTTAGCATCAGACCGTTTTACGAGTGACAGACGGCAACGACCTGGAGTACAAAGGAGTCATCACAGCCTTTGTTGACTGGTGTGGGCGAAACCACCTCTACAGCAACACCAGTAAGACAAAGGAAATGGTGATCGGTTTCTAGAAAAAGCCCCAACAGACCACACAGGTGAACATCCAGCGAACAGACATTGAAATCATGGAGAAATTTAAGTACCTGGGTGTTCACCTTAACAACAAACTGGACTGGTCCACAAACATAGATGCCCTGTACAAGAGGGGCCAGAGTCGCCTACACCTACTGAGGAAACTACGGTCTTTTGCAGTGTACAGGACACTGCTGAGGACCTTTTATGACACTGGTGGCATCTACAGTGTTTTGTGCCGTGGTCTGTTTGGGTTGCGGGAACACGGAGAGGTTCAGAAACAGGCTGAATAAGCAGGTCAGGAGGGCCAGCTCTGTTCTGGACTGCCCTCTGTACTCTGTAGAGGAAGTGGGAGAGAAGAGGATGGTGGCCAAGATGATGTCCATCACGGACAACACCGCCAACCCTGTGCATGAGTTTGTGGAGTACCTCCGCAGCTCTTTCAGCACTAGACTGCTGCACCTTCAACGCAAGAAGGAGCGCTTCCGCAAATCCTTCAGCTCTTCAACAAAAAATGTCTGAGTGTTAACACCACCTGTGTCCATTTTCACCTCTGTCATTATGCACTACAATGTTCCCCCTGACGAGTCATCACTTTATCGTGGTGGTGGGGTTTGTGTGTCCCAGTGATCCTTGGAGCAATGTTGTCTGGGGCCTTTTGCCCATGGTAGGGTTCCCCATGCAAAACTGGTCTGAGGTGAGGGACCAGACAAAGAATGGCTCAGAAGACCTCTTATGATAAAAAAGAACTATGGACTACAAATTCCCTCGCCCGGACACGAGTCACCGGGGCCCCACTCTGGAGCCAGGCCCAGAGGAGGGGCACGATGCCGAGCGCCTGGGGGCCGGGCCTACAGCCATGGGGCCCGGCCGGGCACGGCCCAAAGACGCGACGTGGGTTCCCCCTTACATGGGCTCACCACTTATGAAAGGGGCTAAAGAGGTCGGGTGCGTCAAAAGCTGGGCGGCAGCCAAAGTAGGGATCCTTGGCGGTCTCATCCCCGGCTCCAGAAACTGGCTCTTGGGACGTGGAATGTCACCTCTCTGGTTGGGAAAGAGCCTGAGCTAGTTTGTGAGGTCGAGAAATTCTGGCCAAGCAGGTGTGGGCATACTTATTGCCCCCCTGCTGGGTGCCTGGATGCTGGGGTTTACCCCGGTAGACGAGAGGGTAGCATCCCTCCATCTTTGGGTGGGGGGGACGGGAACAGACTGTTGTTTGTCCGTATGCACCAAACAGCAGTTCAGAGTACCCACCCTTTTTGGAGTCCTTGGAAGGGGTGCTGGGGAGTGCTCCTTCAGGGGACTCCAATGCTCACATGGGCAACCACCGTGAGATCTGGAGGGGTGTGCTTGGGAAAAAGAGTTTGGTCCGTGTAGCCGGCAGTAAGTCAGATTCGTTTCCAGTGGGGGTTGGACTCCGCCATGGCTTCCCTATCACCTTTTATGGACAGAATATCTAGGCGGAGCTGTGGTGTTGAGGTGGTCCTGAATTTCAGGTCGGGTCGGGCTTGGGTTTAATGTTTCTGCTAACAATACATTTACATGGTTTCAGTTGTATTTAAATCAACCAATGTGGCCAAACTTAACAGCCCCTCTAGAAATAACGTGATTAAATATGAACCAAAATAAATGGTGACTAATGGACCATCAAAATAATCATGGACTTCACTTTCTGGTTACCTGATATCGGGGAAAGCTCTGGCCAGTGAGGCCACCTGGCACTGGATGGCGGGCAGATCCTGGAGCTTGAGAACTTCTGCCATCATGCTAAAAACTTCTTCAAGCCACACCTCCTCCGAACCCTGAGTGCCAATCCAAACAAAAAATTTTTTTCTTTTGTAATCAGGAGTAAACACCTATTTCTGAAGGTCAGTCTGGGACTCTCTGCAGTTGAGCAATAAGACGCGCTTATTTTATTGTGTCAGATAAGCAAAATAATGCCTTACATGCGTGCTGAAGAAACATTGCAGAGTGTGTGCATCATCCTCAATATTGGTAGCAGCCTTCTGTTGTTGCTGCTTGTCCTTGAACCTGAGGTCACCTTCCAGAAGCCTGCGAACATACTCTAGCGACACTTCTTGGTGCAACTGACTGATCAGCTCCTAAAAGGCGGAACCAGAGATATGACAGTGTTTGAAAGTGGGAGCCATCTGGGACAAATCGCATCATTTTCTTTTTTTGCTACCAATTAAATAATACATTAGATTATGGAGGACCATTCTCTCTCGCTCTCTATATACAGTCATACCTTGAGATACGACCTTAATGCGTTCCGGGACCGAGCTCGTATGTCGATTTACTCGTATCTCAAATCAACTTTTCCCATAGAAATGAACTAAATACATATTAATTCGTTCACAGCCTCTGAAAAAACACCAAAAACAGGATATTACAATGGAAAAACATATTTTTATTGGTTCTAATTTACCATCTACTAACAGAGTAACAAATAACTATCTAGTGGTTATGATATGTTCAAAACTAGAATGAGACTATCAGTAAAACGTGGAGTGCGCAGAGGGGAGAGAGAGAGACACTTTTTGGACGGCGCTCGTAACATATCATAAACATGAATTTAACTTAAATGAACTTATATTACGAAACAGACACGCTTAACAATACGTTTTAATCTTACCTTACACTAAACTTAATTCTCATTTTGTTTTATTTTTTTTACTTTTCTTCTTCTGGCTTGGCTCTTTTTGCCTCGGTTCCATCTTCACTTTTAGCTGCAGTTTTTAAAAGGAACCTATCTAGGGTTGATTGCTTTTGTCTCCTCTTCAAAATATTACGAAAGGAAATGTCCTCATAATAGGATAACGCCCGACCACTTGCCAACTTGTCCGGGTGCTCCTCTCGCATTGGCGAGCCAGTTTCGTCACGCGTACACCACTCTCATGTTTTCCGATTATTTCGTGCTTAATACCGGTATCATACGCCTTTTCTTCGCACTGCCCTTCCTTGAACCTGCTAGCTTTGGACCCATTGTTTTTACCTTAATTCTGCAATGACTAACGCAAAAAACACACACAAAAATGCAACGCTCTGCCCAGTGATGGTAGATATCTTTACACGAGGGAGATGCGGCGAGAAAGACAGTTCGCTGTTATCATAAGCAGCCACTCACGTCTCAGTTTGTTCCTTTTGAACTGAAACACACCCATTAATATTTAAATTAACGCTCACTTTTGCCTGCTGAAAAACTGTTACAGGCTCTTTAACAAAATAAATGGCTGAATGTTAAGACCAACCATATGTATAAATGTGCATCTGTGTATGTATACAGTTGTGGTCAAAAGTTTAAATACACTTGTGAAGAACATAATGTCATGGCTCTCTTGAGTTTCCAGTTATTTCTACAACTCAGATTCTTCTCTGATAGAGTGATTGGAACAGATACTTCTTTGTCACAAAAAACATTCATGAAGTTTTGTTCTTTTATGACTTTATTATGGGTGAACAGAAAAAAGGGATCAAATCTGCTGGGTCAAAAATATACATACAGCAGCGCTAATATTTGGTAACATGTCCCTTGGCCATTTTCACTTCAATTAGGCGCTTTTGGTAGCCATCCACAAGCTTTTGGCAAGCTTCTGGTTGAATCTTTGACCACTCCTCTTGACAGAATTGGTGCAGTTCAGTTAAATTTGATGGCTTTCTGACATGGACTTGTTTCTCAGCATTGTCCACAAGTTCTCAATGGGGTTTAAGTCAGGACTTTGGGAAGGGCATTTGAAAACCTTAATTCTAGCCTGATTTAGCCATTCCATTACCACGTTTGATGTGTGTTTGGGGTCATTGTCCTGTTGGAACACCCAACTGCGCCCAAGACCCAATCTTTAGGCTGATGATTTTAGGTTATCTTGAAGAATTTGAAGGTAATCCTCTTTCTTCATTATCACATTTACTCTCTGTAAAGCACCAGTTCCATTGGCACCAAAACAGCCCCACAGCATAATACTACCACCACCGCGCTTGACGGTAGGCATGGTGTACTTGGGGTTAAAGGCCTCACCTTTTCTCCTCCAAACATATTGCTGGGCATTGTGACCAGACAGCTCAATTTTTGTTTCGTCTAACTACAGAACTTTCCTCCAGAAGGTCTTATCTTTGTCCATGTGATCAGCAGCAAACTTCAGTCGAGCCTTAAGGTGCCGCTTTTGGAGCAAGGGCTTCTTTCTTGCACGGCAGCCTCGCAGTACATGGAGATGCAAAACACGCTTGACTGTGGACACTGACACCTGTGTTCCAGTAGCTTCTAATTCTTGGCAGATCTGCTTTTTGGTGATTCTCGGTTGAATCTTCACCCTCCTGACGAATTTTCTCTCAGCAGTAGGTGATAGCTTGCGTTTTCTTCCTGATCGGGGCAGTGACAAAACAGTGCCATGCACTTTATACTTACAAACAATTGTTTGCACTGTTGCTCTTGGGACCTGCAGCTGCTTTGAAATGGCTCCAAGTGACTTTCCTGACTTGTTCAAGTCAAGGATTCGCTTTTTCAGATCATGCTGGGCTCCTTTGACTTTCCCATTGTAGCGTTTGTGGGCGTTTGCATCCAATGAGCCCTATTTAAATGGCCTCAGAGAAGTCACCAGCTGTAGTCACTCATAATCACTCACAAGAAGTTAAGAGGCCATGCTATAAAGCTCATTTCACTGACACAACTTTCTAAGTCACCAAAATTGCTAATTTGTGTTGCTGTATGTATATTTTTGACCCAGCAGATTTGATCACTTTTTCTGTTAACCCATAATAAAGTCATAAAAGAACCAGACTTCATGAATGTTTTTGTGACAAAGAAGTATCTGTTCCAATCACTCTATCAGAGAAAAATCAGAGTTGTAGAAATAACTGGAAACTCAAAAGAGCCATGACCAGTTCTTCACAAGTGTATGTAAACTTTTGACCACAACTGTATATACACAACATGCTTATTTATTTATTAACTTATTTATTAACTATTTATTTATGTCTAAAATGTATTTTCCTATGTCTGTATTCTAACCGTCTTCCTACTGTGACAGTGAAATTTCCCAAATACGGGATGAATAAAGTTATCTAATCTAAAATAATCTAATCTAATAAACAGGAGTTGGATAATCGAGAAGTCATCTCTCTTGCAATAAAATCATGCTGACTTTGTGAGACATGACCTTGAGAGCCTCAGTCTGTGTCTGTTGTGTCTCTGCCTATCTTCCAAAAAGGGTATGAGGTTGAAAAAGAGCAAAGCCAATAAGGTTCAGGCTGGATTTTGATAATAACTCAAGAAATGTAAAGAATGCAGTAAAATGACTGCATCTATGATGTTTATGTCAAAGCCTGCCGTGTCAAAATTGAACAATCTCTAGTTATCATAAAATCTAAGCTCTTTGATTTTGAGGTTAATTCATTATGTCCTAAAATGGCCCTCAAAGTGAGAACGTTCTGAGAAATCTAGAGTAAGGCATCAATTTATGGGCTCAGTTGATTAACCATCTCCATAATATCCCCTACCTGGCACGACGACTGAGGTGGTCCCCTTAGCCCAAGAATCTCCTGGTCCAGGCAAGAGTGCAGGTTCTTCAGTGGAGATTTCCTCAACCAATCTTGGCTGAAGAGTTTCCTGTAGTGGGGCTGCAAGGTGAAAGCACACACTTGGCAATGAAGACAAAAAAATATCAAAACGCAATGAAGAGCGTGCCGTCACCTTGAGGTTCTTGCGTACTGGAGCCAGCAGGTACTCGTGCGCACTGCCTTTCATGTGTGTTAAAATGCTCAGGGAGCTTTGGAGCACTTCCTCCGGGAATAGGCGTTGCCTGCTTTCCACAAAATTCCTGTAAGCGAAACCCCCACGTAGGAATAGAGGAATGACTTAACATTCCACACAATAAACAAAGACAGAAGTGAAATGAGTTTGTAACAAGTATACATCCAATCCATTTGAAGTCAGACCATCTAATTTCATTCATTTTCTGAACCGCTTTATCCTTACTAGGGTCACGGGGGGTGCTGGTGCGCATCCCAGCTGACTTTGGGCCAGACTCGGGGGACACCCTAATTGGTGGCCAGCCAATCGCAGGGCACAAGAAGACAAACAACCATTCACGCTCACACTCATACCTAGGGGCAATTTAGAGTCTCCAATCAGCCACCCATGCATGTCTTTGGAATGTTTATTATATATGTGCGTATTAATCATTATATGTATATGGGATACATTAATCATTATAAGCAGACGAAAGCTCAGTATAACAAGGACACTTCCCCCCCCACCCCCCTCAGCTGGCTCCGAGGACGTTTAATTGTTTTGAGGATTATTGACCTGACAGATCACCGAGTCCCGGGCCGAGGACTGTTGATCGGAAGAGGAATTAATTTAGCTTATTATGGATTAATGGTAGTCTTCTCTAAAAGGCATTATGCACAAAAGGAAAAAAGAGCGCTTAGGAATTTGTAAACAAAGATAAGCGGGAGTAATGCTGCTGTCGCAGCGAGTGTGAAGGTCACAGTTAGTGGCTAAGAGCGCACTTCCGTTAGACATTTCATAATAAGAGCAAAACATGGTCTGCAAGGAATGCAGGGTTCCGCGATTACCTTCGCATTTATTTTTCGGATTTAATCAGAAATGTCTTTCGAGGTGATAGAAAATCTGTTTAGCAAAGATTGATTTGGTAAAAGCTTTGGAATTGGGAATACAGATGCTCCCCTACTTACGAACGAGTTAGGTTCCGAGCGATTGTTCATAAGTTGAATTTGTTCGTAAGTTGCTCAGTGCTATATTTTGTATTATAATTTATGTTTAAGGCTTGTATAAGTAACACGCATTGGTTTGTACTGAAAAACATTTAATAACATGGAGAGAATACATACAGTACTGTATACATACATTAGAGAGAGAGAGAGATTTACTAGAAACTGGCGGAAAGAAGCTATCTAATGACGATTGCAGTTTTCTTTTTTCATCATAAATGATGCGGTAGCACTGTATGGCATCATTCCATTGATTTGCAAACTTTGTGCAACATTCAATATTTGGGTCCTGCGGCTCGATCTTTATGTTTATAAATGGTACTGACGGTCGAACGATTCAAGTTGTATTCACGTGCAACGCTCACCACACGCATCAAGCTTTGTTATTATTACCACTCATTTCAAATGAAATGGCTTGCCTCTTCCTTGCACCTCCCCCAATAGAAGCCTTTCGCTTTTCACCAACCATATTGAATAATGGATGCACGAGATATTTAATGATAAAAATGAAAAAGGTTCTTTGCGCACTGGAGATACGTTCACCCACTTCCGCACTGCAACGAACTGGGCAGAGGAAGGTAGATGCTGGGTCAGCTGAGCTCTCACAGCGCCAGGCGTCGGTATTAGCGGCGGAAAGAAGCACTACTCGGAAAAAGGCGCTCAATACAAAATTGAACATACGAACATTTTTCGACATAAACGCAATTTGCAGACATGTTCGTATGTACCGTTGTTCGTAACTCGAATGTTCGTAAGTAGGGGAGCGTCTGTAGAGCTAAATAGCCATTTTTGACCAATTTGTGGATTTCAAAGGGATCTTAATTAAAGAGAACTAGCTTTTGGAGGATAAACGAATATTAATATTGTTTTTGAATGGTTGGTTCGTTCAAAATACTTTAACATAAGAGATTGGCTGGTTAAAGAAAAAGGAATGGGAAAATTTACAATATTATGGCGTATTGGTGACAATTTGTGGGTCCTTTATTAAACATTGAAAATTGTAATTAGGAAATGCCTAGCAAAAGGTTGATTTCTCTAATTTAAATATTGTATATTTTTATAGTGGTAACAGAGAGCTATAGGAAATAGCTCTTATCTTAAGTAAACATCGTATGAGGTGAATTGCGAATTATATCTTAGATATTGAGAGTTATTTGGTTGTTAATGATATCAGTCATGACATTAACAATGCAGGAAGGGCATGAGAAAATTCATGGCATTCATCCAAATATTTAGGTAAATTGTACCTGACTGGGGTAGATAAAATAATTGATTTAGGATAGGCATAGTTTCCCTAGGACTGAAGAAACATGGAGTGGTTTTAAAGTGCACAAAAGACATTCCCTGTTTGTCCTGAGCGGGGGAAATATGCTTTGGCATAGGTCATATTGATGACTATTAGGATATTACGGATTGGATAAGCATTGATCAATTGATACGACCAAATGACGTTGCTGTCTATTGCTTTAGGGGCATACAATTAAGAGAACTTTAGCTACAACTTACAGCATTGCAATTATGGGGTTAATACACCTAAATGTTACAGTGATAACGATTGGCGATAACAAGCTTAGATAAGGGGGAAAGGAACAATTCTCCAAGTTCCAAAATCTGGCTAAAGAAACAGATTATGTTTGTCGCTTTGGGTTTTGACAAAATGCGTTGACGCATGAATTCTGAGATATTTGGGGAATGGGGATCCCATATCTACAACAAATTCAAGAGAAATTTGGAAATAGGCTCTATTTGGCACTGGATGCCCAAATTCTGGCGGGGCCTTTCATGGTATGAAACAAGTGATGAAATTATGTCTATGTTCAAAAATAGCATCTCCAAGTGATAAAATATCAACCTTTGAGTAATGCTTTAAGTAGATGGGTTGTCTAGGACTAAAATGGAATGGGCAAAATTCTAACGTAATGCGAGATACATTGACGACTACTAAAACAAATTTTAGAGGTGAAACTATTGCCACCTCAATTCTGCGTACAAACGGCTAAACTGATAGCATTAACAGGGGGTGTAACTTAATGCAAAACATGGAGGTAATTTTTTTACAAACGGTTAAAATACTTGAGGGGGGGGGGTGTGTTTCAATGTGTCACAACTTTTCCGTTATTGCATTAGTGGCGAACAGATAGTTAATCACAGCCACTCACATGGCAGTCCTCATGCTGACTGACTGGGGCGATGAACGGCAGCAATTGAACTTCCAAAACAAATTTCTATTTGTAGATGTGTGGCACGCGAATCTAATACATTAATGACCTAGTTCCTTCTGGAATGATTATTGCTGAGAGGGCAGCAAATGGGGGTGAACTACCAAGAAGCCCCACTGGGGATGGTGGTTTACACTGGTGATGAAAATGTACGGGTTACTGATAAATGGGTGAACGACCCAAATTGAAAGACTAGTGTCAGGTCAGGTGCCTATCTGTTGTGTTTTCAGTAGCCATTTTTGCTACGACTTTGACATTGTGTGGGTGTTGTCTTATCCCCTGCTTATGCTCCTTCTAAGCCGACTTATAATCACTGCGATTGCCCTACAAATTCTAAATTACACGAATTATATCCTCTGCTTATGAAACGTACTGAAGAGAGCAGTGAATTCCAGGAGCATGGTAATTCCGAGAACGAATTGGGTAATAATGATTTTGTTCTTTCTTTTTCAGACCAGCCGTGTGAGTAGGGACTATGAGGGTAAAATTAAAGCAGCCAACAGACATTTCCCCATTTGTATTTGCCATAAAATGAATTAATAGCAAACATAATAAAAACGCGGAATGTTGGGGTTATTCTGAGATATTATTATATATGTGCGTATTAATCATTATCATTATATGGGATACATTAATCATTATAAGCAGACAAAAGCGCAGTATAACAAGGACACCCCCCTCAGGTGGCTCCGAGGACATTTAATTGTTTTGAGGATTAATGACCTGACAGATCACCGAGTCCCAGGCCGAGGACTGTTGATCTGAATTCGCAATGAAGATCTGTGAAGGACTCTTAAATTGCTTTGACTTGGATTCAGGCAGATGGCGATAATCGAATCAACTTCCAAAAATACTCGCATATTGTTTTAAAATACTGTCGCTCGTTTCACCTTTTATGGAAATTATTAGGCTTACTTGTGCAAATTCTTATGCAGTTGTTTTTGGTTTCCGATCTGAAATGCAAATGTTGTTGCAGTTGTTTTTTGACCTTAATTGTGTTATTCGGTTAGCTCAGGGGTCGGGAACCTTTTTGACAAAGAGAGCCACAAACAATTCATATTTTCCAATGTTATTCCTTGGGAGCCATACTACGAATTTAAAAGTCAAAATACATACATGTAAACGAGTGCCTTTTCAATTATTTTTTGTAATTTCACCACTATTAAAGTGGAAAAAACTGAATATTTTTTAAAGATTCTTATGCTGTTGCTAATCAGTGAGAGGATGCATTCCATAAGAGTCTACTGCAAAAAAATGAATATTAAAGCAGTTCTAGATGTAATATCTCAGTTCTGTCACCAGCAATTTCCATATTTTAGCTCACAGGTTAGCAAAGAGCCAGATGCACCCATCAAAAGAGCCACATGTAGCTCCCGAGCCATAGGTTCCCTACCACTGGGTTAGCTTATGCAATTGTTTGAATAAGATAACCTTAAGTGTTTTGATTATGTGTGACTAAATGGACAGAGGATGCCTTTCTTCAGAATGCTCCGGTGGCGAGGACGAGCCAGGACCGATTTCACTTGCAAGTTATCGCTAGATTATGTCTACGATGTCTCTCCTTTTATTAAAGTATATCTATTAATAAATCTATCACAGACAGTTTGACTTAAAAAAATAAAAATAAAATTAGCTTTCGATCGTAGTCAATGGCAGCCAATAGGTTAAGATGGCATATTTGACATAAGAGGGATAAAAGGATTTATTTTAAAGGTGAATGGATGCATGTTTACAGTAATCCCTCGAATATCGCGGCTTCACTACATCACGTTTGTTTTTCTGGGCGAATTTTTTTTTTAATTTTCAATTACATTACAGCGCCTTCTGTTTTATCCATAATTCCAAATTATCTTATAACAAGTATTCCTTAGTTTAGTATCCACACATCGTTTTAGTATACATTTGAAAAACATTTATTTTATTTTAAAAATAAGTCAGCGAGAGAGACCACACATAACTAGTATGCATTTTTTTTCAGCAAGAGAGAAGCTCAGCCCGACCCGAACCCGAAGTAATGATTGATACTATAGAGTCGGGTCGGGTGTGGGTTTGGACTGAAGATCTTACCTCTAATGTGCATACATTTCATACAAAATGTGTATACTTTTTAATTTTAATGGGTTTATAGAGGGTACTATTAAAGATTGTTGAATGAATTATGCTAATTCAATGTAAAATGCTACTCTAGTTACGAAAAATCATCGTTGCGAAAAAACTTTTGGAACCAATTAATTTCGTATGTAGAGGTATCACTGTATATGAATTAAAAAATGAATGAAGGAACAAATTAACGTATAATTGAATAAATGCATGGATGGCTGAATGAATAAATGAATGTTATGTGGATGAAACAGATGGATGAGTCAACGAAAGCCTGTGACGCCTCACCTGAAGTCCGCCACACAGCCGAGGTTGGCTTTGACAAAGGCCACGCTGTTAGCTTTGTTGCATTTGATGACGTCATCCTGAAGACTCTGGAACCTGAGAGGGAGTTAGTGACTTGAAGTTAGTGGAGGGTTATGGTGGGCGATATGGCATAAAGATCATATCACGATTGAAAAAAAATCAAATAAAAACACAATGATGATTTTATCATGATTCTGTGTTTAGATTAATTTTCACATGACTGACCATTTCTACTTAAAATGTGTCTAGAACCCTAAAAGGACACATGTAAGCCAAATAACCTCTGATTAGGTTTAATTTAAAATAGTGCAATTTTTATCAAAATGTACAGTGAATAACACATGGCAGTTGTGTAACATAAAAACTAAACACCCAAAATTAAATTTGGAGGCAACTGAGATCCAGATGGGCCCATTAAAATAGCCACAGGACTCAAGAGCAGTTCGTTATCAACCCCTGCAAGAGACGGTTTAACGATCTTTCTGCATTATGATATAGTCTACAAGTTAAAGTCCCTTACAACCTGGTAGGCTGATTGGACACTCTAAATTGCCCCTAGGTATGAGTGTGAGTATGAATGGTTGTCCGTCTCCCTGTGCCCTGCGACCGGCTGGCCACCGTTTCAGGGTGTCCCCCCGCCTCTGGCCAAAAGTCTGCTGGGTTGGGCTCCAGCACCCCCCGCAACCCTTGCGGGGATAAAGCAGTTCAGAAAATGAATGAATGAATCATATCCAACTTTTCTGAGCACATCGTTTTTGTTTAGGTTGTGTTGTGTAGTTTGTTGCAGCCATGCAGCAACTCTTATTTCTGCTCTACCTGTGCAGAACGTTTTGCAGCTCACAGGTCAAAGGCTGAGCCTTCCTCAGGTCGCCCAGCACCGTCTCGGCTGCACTCACCATACCGTTGATCATCTAAAAGTGCGTTATGATATGAGCAATATGATACCGCACAAGCACCTCAGCAGGAACCGGCACGCGCTACCTGAATGATGTCATAGGCCATGGGACTGACAAAATATCCATCCTCGACGGGCGGTTCCTCCCCTTTGTTCCAGGCCGCCCGTGCCTCGTCCAGGACACGTCCCACGTACTTGCTCTGCTCCCTCTGGATGCAGCGACAGCGCAGAGATTGCAAAAAGTGATTGTAGAGATTTTGAATGGCACCTAGGCTACCTGTTGTCGATTGAGGTATTGTTCCTCTAGAGGAGAGAGAAGTTCTTCAGGTAAGAGCGCCTCAAGCACTTCCGTGTTGATCTCCAGCTGAGGATCTGCAAGCAATCTGACGTGTGAACAAAGGAAAAATGTCAACGAATTAGCAAAATGAATTAATTTATGAAAAATGCTTTCCAGGACAAATAGTTTTTCACTCATTTTAACACACGCTGGTCCCTTGATGGCTTCTCTTTGATTTCAAGTTACTTCCTGTAAATGGGAACTGGTATGATTCTGGGCCATTTCAATTAGTCTATTTCTGGACTTTTACAGGTAAATTCTTGATTATGTTGGGCCACCTATACTTTTTGCGACAATTTCAGTTTACTTCCTGTTATTTGTTTGTGAATTTCTGGGTCACTTTATGATTTTGATTGACTTTATTATTATTTTGATTCAATTCCAGGCCCTGCCAATGTTTCAGCCATTAACAGGTTCCTTCCGGTTGAATTTGGGTGATTTCCTTAATATTGTGGGTCATACACTGTATATTTTGTGCCAGTTCAGGTTTGAGTTGAAGGTAATCAATTTTTTGAATTGAATGTCTTTATTGACTTTATGCAAGTATAATGAGATTTAAAGTTTCACTATGAAGTGCACAAATTCATAATCATAAATAAGTAACACATAAATAAGTATTCATCATAAGTCGACATAGATAGGTAGTCAACATGAATACGTGGTCACATAAATAAGTTTTAGTGCGAGTACAAGATAAGAAATTAATTTAGATTAGGTCCTCCTAGGTGCAGAACTCGAGTAGAGTATGGTGACATTTCTTGGGAAGAAACTGTCCTTGAGTCTGTTTGTTTTGGCTGTTATGGTCCTGTAACGCCTGCCAGAGGAAAGCAGGTTGAAGAGGTGGAAGCATGGATGTGAATTGTCATTTATGATATTCTTTACCCTTCCTAGGCACTGGGATTTGTAGATGGTGGACAGGGGAGGTAGGGGGCCGTTCAAAACTATAATACAGGACATTCTGGCTGACAAACTCTCCCACCTTGGATTATCCTCTTCCATCTGCTGCTGGATTGAGAACTTCTTAACCAACCGTCCACAAACTCTGTTAGACTTGGTCCCCACCTCTCTTCCTCCATTACACTGAGCACTGGCTGCCCTCAAGGCAGTGTACGGAGTCCTCTTCTATACTCCCTGTACACATACGACTGTACACTGACCCACCAGTCTAACTCCATCATCAAATTTGCCGATGACACCACTGTGGTCGGACGCATCTCAGGGGGGGATCAGTGATCAGAGATGAGGTCAACAAACTGTCTTCGTGGTGTTTGGTGAACAATCTCACACTAAACACCATGAAAATTAAAGAAATAATCCTGGACTTTCGCAAACGCAGCACAGATCTGGCCCCACTCCTCATAAATGGAGTATGCGTAGACAGGGTCCAGTCCTTCAAATTCCTGGGGGTCCATGTCACGGACAAGCTCTCCTGGTCTACCAACATCACGGCAGTGGTGAAGAAGGCCCAGAAACGACTCAATTTCCTGAAGGTACTCAGGAGGGAGAACTTGGACACTAAGCTCCTGATAACCTTCTATAGAGCCACTGTGGAGAGCATCCTGGCATACTGCATTCTTCTTCTTCTTCTTCTTCACCTCAGGCGCCTGAGGATTACCCTCAGCAGCGCTAGAGCTGCCACTGGAACACAGATTAGTTCATCCAGGGAGTTGCCCAGGCCGCGATGGTAGCATTCGGTCATTAAGGCCGGGCAGCGGAGCCATAGGTGTTCAGACGACTCTGTTTCCTCGTCGCACAGGCGGCAGCGATCCAAGTCGGATTTCCCCATAAGGTGGAGCCAACGGCGGAGCAGGGGGTGGTGTCCACTGCGGAAACGAATCAGATCTGTGCGGTCTCCTTTCGATAGGGCAAGTTCTTCCTCTGTGACTTTCGTAGTGTAGGTCTGCAAAAGCTATCTTCACGTTGGATGATGGCACGTCTTGTGGCTGCGTCCGGGGAGGTATGGGTTTGGTCATCTGACGAGCCAAGTTTAGCTAGGGCATCGGCCAGGTCGTTACCGCATATGTTGCAGTGGCCCGGGATCCACAGTAGCTGTAGTCGCTTAGGCAGAGGGAAAAGGGCGATGTCACCCTGAAGTCTCCGAATGGCGGGGTCTTGCGTGTGGGGGTTTCCCATAGCTTGGACCAGCGATTTGCAGTCACTGAGGATGATTGATGTCTGCCAGTCTGCTGTTTCCCTCAGCCAGGAGAGTGCCTCAGTCAGTGCCACTTTTTCAGAGTGGTAGGAGCTGCTGCGGGCGCCAGTGGCACCATGCCATTGGTGGATGATTTCAGTCTCCTTAATGACGATGATGCATACTGCATTACATTGTGGTACGCTGGAAGCACGACTGCAGACAGAAAAGCCATGCAGAGAGTGATCAACACCGCCCAGAAGATCATCGGCTGCTCTCTGCCCTCACTGGATGACATTGCCAGCCCTCGCTACCTCAGCAGAACCGGGAAGATCCTTAGGGACCCATACCACCCTGGTCACAACCTGTTCCAGCTGCTGCCCTCTGGCAGATGCTACAGGTCTCACAAACCATGGACAAATAGACTTAGTTTTTTTCCCACAGCAATCAGTAGTCTGAACTTGCGTCAGCTTTTGATTATTATTTTTATTGTTTTTTGATGATCTTTTGGGCTGTGTTAATCACCCGCTGCTGTCTTTTCTGTCTGCTTCTGTGCAGCTTGCGTGCCACTCTGACACAGAGTAGGTCAGCATGCTCTCAATGGCTAACTATTTGGTCACCTATAAACAAGCAAGATTTCCGTCTGTCAAAGAGCTCTAAGTTCTAACGAGGTCTAACGAGGTCTCTACTCGTTACCTGTATTAATAGCATCTGTATTAACTCATTATTGGTATAAAAGACAACTGTCCACAACCTCAGTCTCTCACACTCCAAACTCCACTATGGCCAAGACCAAAGAACTGTCGAAGGACACCAGAGACAAAATTGTAGACCTGAACCAGGCTGGGAAGACTTAATCTGCAATAGCTTGGTGTAACGAAATCAACTGTGGGAGCAATTAATAGAAAATGGAAGACATACAAGACCACCGATAATCTCCCTTGATCTGGGGCTCCAAGCAAGATCTCACCCCGTGGCGTCAAAATGATAACAAGAAGGGTGAGCAAAAATCCCAGAACTACACGGGGGGACCTAGTGAATGACCTACAGAGAGCTGGGACCACAGTAACAAAGGCTCTTATCAGTAACACAATGCGCCGCCAGGGACTCAAATCCTGCACTGCCAGACGTGTCCCCCTGCTGAAGCCAGTACACATCCAAGGCCATCTGCAGTTCGCTAGAAAGCATTTGGATGATCCGGAAGAGGTGGAAACACAGGTTCTCCTGCTTGGAGGAGAAAGAATACTGAATTGCATTAGAAGAACACCATACCCACTGTGAAGCATATGGGTGGAAACATCATGCTTTGGGACTGTTTTTCTGCAAAGGGACAAGGACGACTGATCTGTGTAAAAGAAAGAATGAATGGGGCCATGTATCGAGAGTTTTTCAGTGAAAATTTCCTTCCATCAGCAAGGACATTGATGATGAGACATTGCTGGGTCTTTCAGCATGACAATGATCCCAAACACACAGCGAGGGCAACAAAGGAGTAGCTTCGCAAGAAGCATTTCAAGGAGTGGCCTAGCCAGTCTCCAGATCTCAACCCCATAGAAAATCTGTGGAGGGAGTTGAAAGTCCGTGTTGCCCAACGACAGCCCCAAAACATCACTGCTCTAGAGGAGATCTGCTAGAGGAGATCTGCATGGAGGAATGGGCCAAACTACCAGCAACAATGTGTGAAAAGCTTGTGAAGAATAACAGAAAATGTTTGGCCTCCGTTATTGCTAACCAAGGGTAAATAACAAAGTATTGGGATGAACTTTTGGTATTAGCCAAATACTTATTTTCCACCATTATTTGCAAATACATTCTTTAAAAATCAAACAATGTGATTTTCTGTTTTCTTTCTCGACATTCTGTCTCTCATGGTTGAGGTTTACCCATGTTGACAATTACATGCCTCTTATCTTTTCAAGTAGGATAACTTGCACAATTGGTGGTTGACTAAATACTTATTTGCCCCACTGTATTTCACAATGATGTTTTCAGGGTGCGTCGGTCTGCAACCATGTGTGTAGAGCAGGGTCTCAAACTCGCGGCCCGCGGGCCAACTGCGGCCCTCGGGACGATAATTTGCGGCCCCTGTCTTAATATGAAAGATTAATGTTCGTGCGGCCCGCAAGATTGATATGAATGACACTCGTTGTGTTCGGAGCTGAATGAACCAATCACGGTGAGGTATACGGCTCTGGAGGGCGGGACATAGGCCGGGTTGTCCAGTGCCTCGCTCACTCACTCATTCATTCCTCCAATCAGCTGGGCGGAGAAGCCGTGAAGCCGATCACTCCGCTCGGCGCGCACACTCCTCCGCTGCTCTCAGCATAGAACTGAATGAGGCGCTATGATCCGTGATCCAGCCTGTGTCAGTGTCTGTTGCCATCTCCGTGATTGAAACCGAGAAACGGAGAGCGAAAGTGCGCATGCGCCACAAACCCGCGCGACTGAACGTGAAAGATCAACCCGAGACTCATTCCAAGTGGAAAAACATATTACAGAGCCCCAGAGATGTCTCTTTCAAAGCCTGCCGTAAAGAGAAAGGTCGGTGATGAGCACAGACAGTTTCAAGAAAAGTGGGGAGTGTAATATTTCTTGGTTGAGCACAGGGGTACCCCGATGTGTCTCATTTGCACTGAAAAAGTTGCGGTGCACAAGGAATACAATTTGAAACGTCCTTATACTATGAGACATGCTGAGGAGTACGAAAAATACCAGGGAAATGAGAGAGCCAACCAGGTTGCCAGTCTTAAAACATGTCTTCTGAGGCAAAAGGATTTCTTCAAGAAGGCTACCAAAGACAGTAATGCAGCAGTCGAAGCTAGCTACACCGTTTGTGAGTTGATTGCTAAAGCAGGAAAGCCATTCACAGAAGGTGAATTTATCAAAAAGTGCATATTACAGGCTGCACATATTGTCTGTCCAGAAAAGAAGTCTGTTCAACCACATCAGCATTTCTGCCAACACCGTGGCAGAGCGCATTTCTCACCTGTCAAGTGACATTTATGATCAACTGTGTGAGAAAGCACAATGTTTCAGTGTATATTCAGTGGATCTTGATGAGACCACAGACATCACAGACACTGCCCAGCTCGCAATATATGTCCGTGGTGTTGATGACAATTTTGAAGTAATGGAGGAGTTGCTCAAAGTAATTCCAATGCATGGCCAGACCACCGCTAAGGAAATATTTCACCAGCTGTGTGATGCCATTAAGAATGCCGGTTTGCCATGGAAGAGCTTTGTTGGAATAACAACCGATGGAGCCCCATCAATGACAGGGAGGAAGAATGGACTGGTAGCACTTGTTTAAAAAAAACTGGAAGAGGAGGGTGTGGAGGAGGCCATAGCTCTGCACTGCATTATCCATCAGCAGGCCCTTTGCAGCAGATGCCTGAAGTTTGACAATGTGATGTCTGTCGTTGTGAAATGCATCAACCAAATCAGATCCAGAGGCTTAAAGCACGGAAGGTTCCGTGCTTTTTTAGAGGAAATGGAGTCAGAATATGGGGATGTGCTCTACTTCACTGAGGTACGTTGGCTCAGCAGGGGAAACGTGTTGAAGAGATTTTTTGAGTTGAGAGCAGAAGTAAAAGACTTCATGGAGATAGACGGGGTTGCTGTTCCTGTGCTAAGTGATCCCAAATGGCTCATGGACTTGGCTTTTCTTGTTGATATCACACATGAGCTTAATGTACTGAACAAGAAGCTACAAGGCCAGGGGCAATTTGTCAGTGCCTCCTATGACAACGTGAGAGCATTTTGCACTAAACTTGTGTTATGGAAAGCCCAGCTATCTCAGACAAACCTTTGCCATTTCCCAGCATGCAAGGCTCTCATGGATGCAGGCACACCATTCAGTGGTGAGAAGTATGTTGAGGCCATTTCGAAGCTACAGGAGGAATTTGATCACAGATTTGCAGACTTCAAGACACACAAAGCCACATTTCAATTTTTTGCGGACCCCTTCTCCTTTGATGTGCAAGATGCCCCTCCTGAGCTTCAAATGGAGCTCAGTGACCTGCAGTGCAACTCTGCACTCAAAGCCAAGTCTCCACTGCTTCCTCCCTCAAGCCAAATGTGACTCTGCTATGTGAGAAGAAGCGCTGCCAGGTCTCTAGCAGCAAGGAGTAGGCAAGAGAAGCCGTGTTCAGTATATTTCATGTTCAATGTTCCATTCAAGTTCAGAAAGTTAAAGGTTAAAGAGCTGTTAATACAGACATTTGAAACGGAATAAAATTAATTCATTTTCTCTACTTAGCCAGCCAGTGTATATCTACTGTATGCTCATTATTATTATTTTATTTTTGTATTACTGATTGATTGATTTTTTATTCATCTTTAAGTTAATTTATTTAATTCATTATTTTTTGTTAAAAAATAAAGATATTTGATAACGTTGGAATGTTTTATCAGCGCTTTTCTTGTGGAAATCCTGATGCGGCCCAGTCTCACCCAGACTCGGCCTCTATCGGCCCCCAGGTAAATTGAGTTTGAGACCCCTGCTGTATATGCAATAAAATCTGAGAACTTGGACTAAAGCTCCCAATAAACAGTTTTTTTTTTCAATCAAGCGGAGAGGAACTATTTACATTTTTTATATATAGTACGATTATCGCGGCCATGGGTGGAATTAAAGCTGTTGGACTTCATAGATTTAGATTTTTTTTGTCAAAAACCTGCATCTTTGGGAAAACCTTAAATTGTTGGAAGGTAACTAGGAGTACCCTTTGTCGCGTGGCCATTTTACAAGTGTTGGAGTTGGAATGGTGTGGATCAGTCCAAAACATTTGGTCTTTCTGGCGTGTCAAAATACATTTTTTTATGTGTGGGCATGTGCAGGTAAAAACCCTTTTGGGTTGAAAAGGGTAAATAAAGACCTGGGGTAGAAATCATTGACCCAGCGTAACAGGAAGGTGCAGTCACGGTCGTCCAGCCCGAAGTCGGCCAGCCTTCTCATCTTCGAGCTGATGCCATGATGGTAGGAGGCAGCGTAAAGCTGGCAGATGCAAAAGTGCTGTGGGTAGCATGCCTTGACACGCTCCGACACTATCAAAAGGTCGCGCCTCAGTCGCCGACCCGCCTGATACAGGTCGGATTGAATGGACGACTGGCCCATCGGATTAGTAGCAGGGGGTGTCAGTGGAGCATCCAAGCGCTCCTCCACCATCGTTTGTAGAGTATCGTCATGTGTTTGCCTCCACCCACTGACATTAGAACAGCAGAAAGTTGAAAGTTATTGAATTTCAGTAAACACGTAACTGTAACCTCGATGAAGAAGTCGCCAGCTTTAGAACGCATTACAGTAATACCTTGACATACGATCTTAATGTGTTCCTGGACCCGAGCTCGTGAATCAATTCACTCGTATCCCAAATCATTTTTTTCCATATAAAATAACTAAATACAAATCAATCCGTCACCACCTTCTAAAAAAACCACCTAAAACACGACATTACAATGGAAAAACATGTTTTTAATTGCTCTAATTTATCAACTCCGCTCACAAAGTAACAAATAACTATCTTGTGGTTATTATCTGCAATAAAATGTGACACTATTATGTGTATGTCAGACGGTAGCAGCTAGCGGCGGTGTGTGCGGAGGAGGACGGAGAGAGAAAGGACAAGAAAGAGACTTGACGGCAACACGTTCGGTACCCTCCAAACTTTAAATTTAACTTAAATAAACTTAGCTTACTATACACACTTAAAAATGGATGTAACCTTGTGCTATAGCTGAGGCAAATGTGTTAATGTATTCTGCCACGGCTTTTGAGTCGGAATTTGCTGCTTCCCTATGCCTCACAACCAAGTGTATCGTTCATTTTTTAAAGATATCGAACCAGCTACGACTCAATTTGAAGGTTTCGGCTGGCGTCGAAGTCTCCCCTTTCTCAGCTGCCTGCTTAACTTTCAAGTTCTCGTAGATTCTGCTGGCCTTTTCGCTGATGATCGTTTTGGCCATGCTATCTCCCGATAACTGTTTCTCCTTTATGCATATTAAAAGAAGCCTCTCCATCTCGTCATGAAGTCAGGAATATCACTGCGCAGCTTGGAAAGGACCACCTAGCAGCCGCATCGGGAACCGTCTCGTATGCTCATATCTCAAATTTGTCTCGTGTCTTAGGCAAAAATTTGCTGTGAATTTTCCTCATATCTCAAATTTTTCGTGTGTCAAAGTATTACTGTACTCCTGGGAGGCCGGTGGAATGTTGGCAGTGGAAAAGCAACTCCACTATGACAATTTAAAAATAAAATATCAGATACGTATTTACGTTTCGGGGATGTCTGATTTCGTTTGATGTCTCGTAATTTGCACTTGTATTTTATACCTTCGAATAATGGGTTTCCCAACAAAAAAAATTCTAACCTGAATATTTCATATGTAGAAGTATTCGTATGTAGAAGTATCCCTGTAGTGTCTTACCTCAGCCTCCAAGGGGGCAACATGCCCCTGCGCCTCTCCCAGAGGCGGTCCTGCTCCTCTTCCTGCTGCACGGAGGCCACGGCCGACGCTAGCACGTCTACGTCCATCGTTGGCTCAAGGGATCTCCTGAGCGTCTGCAGCACGGTCTCCTTTAAGGCCAGTCGATCGGCTGTCAGGGCGGCCACCTCCTCCGTTTGCCATACTTCGGGGGACTCTCGGACAAAAAGCTGCTCCTCTCGAAGCAGTAGCATGCAGCCCGCTTCGCTCAGAGCCAGCGATGATAGGTGCTGCTCGAAGGTCGCTGGCGGGGCCGGGGCTGGTGTCACTGGCTCTTTGCAAGGGGCAGAAGCACAGCACGATCAATTCAGCCCAACAGATGTTTCAATTTCTAAATTTTTCAGACGAGATTAGGTTTGCTAGGTGGACACATCAAAGTTGGGGAGAAGGATATCGTTTCAAGGCAGGGTTAAGGACGAAAGTTATGGTTTCAAGACTGTTTTACAGTTTCAAATTAAGGTTCCAAGATAGAGTTCAGGTTTTAAATTGGAGTTTCACACATTGGTTGTTATATAAAATAAGGGTAAAGTTTTCGAGGTCAGGTTCCAAAGACAGATTAAAGGTTTTGAGGTCAGGTTTTCAAAGACAGGGTGAAGGTTTCGAGGTCAGGTTCCAAAGACAGGGTAAAGGTTTCGAGGTCAGGTTCCAAAGACAGGGTAAAGGTTTCGAGGTCAGGTTCCAAAGACAGGGTAAAGGTTTCGAGGTCAGGTTCCAATGACAGGGTAAAGGGTTCGAGGTCAGGTTCCAAAGACCGGGTAAAGGTTTCAAAGGTCAGGTTCCAAAGACAGGGTAAAGGTTTCAAGGTCAGGTTCCAAAGACAGGGTAAAGGTAGGGATTCGAGACTGGATTTGGCTTCAAAATGGAGTTCAAGACCACATTAAGGTTTCAAATTAGGGTTAGGTTTAAAAGTAGGGTTTTAAAAGGTGTTAGGTTTTAAAATAGTTACAAGACAGGTTGAGGGTTTCAAAGCAAGTTTCCAAATCAGGGTCAGTTTTCAAAGTCCGGTTCCAAGACAATTAGGTAATGTTATGTCATAAAGTAGGGTTAAGTTTCAAAGTATTGTTTCAAAAGGGGGTTATATTTCACATTAAAGTTCTAGGCCAGGGTTGGGATATCAAGCTAAGTTTCAGAGGAATGATTGAGGTTTTAAGAGATGGTTAGGTTCAAGAGTAGAATTTTAAAACAGTGTGTTACATAATTAAATTTATACTTTCACTAGTCCATAAACTTTTTGACTTAACTCACACTGATCATGTATCTTGTTTGGATTATAACTCAAATCATATACGTATTCATGCTCATATTTTAATGCCTAATCTTTGTAGCTGCTTCTCAACACAGTGCTTCTTTGTTCAACACCTCTGGCCTTGGTGCCATATACCATAAGAAGGATCCTACCATTATTCTCAAGCATCTGAGCAATTAGACAGTTCAATTGCCAAGTCTAGCTCACCACGGAAAGCAACTCCACATTTGGAAGTTCCTTCTAAACCAGGGGTGTCAATCTCATTTCACATTGTGGGCCACATACGACCCCTAGGTAGACGTCGTGGTACTCGGACGATTCGCCGAAAGACGTTTGGCCGACGGACGTTTGGCCGACGGACAGTTTGCCGAACGGACGTTTCGCCGAAACGGGATTCGCACGCTCCCCCCACCCCCGGATCGTGTGTGTACATGTTTTTCAACCTTGGCCCGCGGGCCATATTCGGCCTGTTACAGATAACATTCATTTAGGAATAACAAGGGCATGTACTGCCCCCGCTGGACATATTTCTAAATACAAGTTCGTGCTACAATGTGCTGCCAATTTTTTATATTTTTTATTTTATCCTTGCGTTCAAAGTAGTAGCCATTTGGAGATCACGCAGAACAGTACGTGGCAGAAGAAATAGAGAAAATAAAGTAGTAGTAACAGTAAGTTCTACTGTAATGAAATTGTAAATCCAGAAATCCTACTCCAGAAAATTTACACCAGCATAAAAAACGTTGAGATTAATCTTTGAATTAAGGTTCTCAGCAAATCATTTTGAATATATATTTCCTAAAATATTGGGAAATTATTTAAAATTAAACTAGAAGTAAAAGTGTGTTCCATGGCATTTTCAGGTATTGTTTTCTAAGCCCCCTAGTCTGTCCAAGGCACTTAGAATTTCACATAAGTCTTCTAGTGTTGTTTTTTCTCAGTGTCAGACATCAATCCCCAGCTTTGATAAATTACATTGTGTGTCCAAATGGCTACTACTATGTCACTTCAGTGTGGTATGGCAGGTTGTGTGCAATGTTGCTGTCGCTGAAAAGGGTGTCAAACTGACGATGGTTTAAACCAGGGGTCACCATACTACGGCCCGCGGGCCGGGTACGGCCCGCCGGCACATTTGGACCGGCCCTCTGAACAATACCAGAGACGCCATCGGATTTTTTTTCCTATTTGGCCTTGAAGACTGGGACGTTTTAATCTTGTGTTTGGTTCATTGCACCCCTGCTGAGCCCACAAATCATCCCAGTGAAGCGGGGCTTCGCATTGCTTCTTTGGTGACACGCGCGGGGAGAGTGTTTCCCTTTGATGCATGCGGGCACGTCCACCGTTGCATGCACGAGCAGTGTTACCGAGACATCTGGACGATCGCAGGTGAGGGCGGAGCCCTGGGACCATCGCGGACTATTCAAGCATATTAAAACTGCAACCTGTTTGAGAACGGAATAATGGCGAAAAAGTTAGGTGAGAGAAAAATTGATTCAGAATGCAGGGTATTTAACCTGGAGTGGACAAACGATTATTTTTTTGTTCAATGCAAAGAAAAGGCTGTTTGTCTCATTTGTCAAGAGACGGTGGCGGTATTCAAAGAATACAATCTTTGCCGACACTATGAATCCCGTCACAAAGACAAGTACGATAGATTGCAAGGCCAAATACGAGCAGACAAACTCTCAAAGCGAAAAAGTGGACTACTATCTCAGCAGAACCAGGCATCCGTTCGGGCCAGCTTTTGGGTTGCTAAATTGATAGCAAGCAGCGGTAAGCCTTTCACTGACGGAGAGTTTGTTAAGAAATGTATGGATACTGTCGCGGAGGAGGTGTGTCCCGAGAAGAAAGATGCATTTAATGCCGTAAGTCTGTCGGTGAGTACAATGACCAGACGCGTTGAAGAAATCGGGAGTAATGTATATGCCCAGCTGCAGCAGAAGACGAAATAATTTGACTTTTTTTCATTAGCACTGGATGAAAGCACGGACGTGCAAGACACAGCGCAACTGCTCATTTTTATTCGTGGAGTTAGCGCAAACTTTGAGATTTGCGAGGATCTGGCAGCCCTCCAAAGTCTCAAAGGGACTACAACGGGAGAGGATATTTTTGACAAAGTGTGCCAAACCATGGAGAAGTTGGACCTGGACTGGTCAAAGCTAGCTAGCATCACGACTGACGGGGCTCCTAGCATGGTGGCCGAAACTAGCGGTCTAATAATGGGACGCATGAACCGGGAGTTGGAAAAAAGGGGTTTCACCGCCCCGCTACGAGTCCACTGCCAAATTCACCACCAAGCACTGTGCTGCAAAATGTTGACGTGGGATTCTGTAATGACGGTTGTGGTGTCGTGCATAAACTTCAGAGCAAAGGGAGAAGATTGTGCATGGCACAACAGAAAGTTAATGTTCCATGGCTTTTTTTTCTATGAAGAACCCAGAGAGAGTTATTTAGTTATTATTTATTTCATAAATAGTGTTATTTATTTCCTGTTTTTTCTGTGAAGAACTCAGAGAGGGTTATTTAGTTATTATTTATTTCATTAATAGTGTTATTATATGTTTCCTGACTTTTTTTCTGTAAAGAACCTGGAAAGGGTTATTTGGTTATGTGTGGCTTTCTGGAAAACAATAAAAAAAAATTAAGCTCCCCTACGATCGTCACACTTTTTCTGTTACAAACTGACACCGGCCCCCCATCAGAGAAGGGAGAAGTTATGCTGCCCTCACAAGAAAAAGTTTGGGGACCCCTGGTTTAAACCTTTGGATCAGATTCAATTTACAGTGCGAACAACCACCTCTGTGATGTGGTCCATTTTCAAAGATTTACAACTTCATGGTGCAAAATACGGAAAAATGTTCTCCATTACGGACTTGTACTTTCTCTCTGAACTTTGTCACAACACCTGCTTTCTTTCCGATCATGGATGGCGCGCCGTCTGTAGCCATGCTGACAGCGCAGGGCCAGTCCACTCCAATTCAGTCCAGTGCAGGAACGACAGACCCGAAAATGTCCTCAGCTGTTGTGGTGTCCATCAAAGGCACAATCTCCACAAACTCTTCAGTAACAGACAATTTCTCATCAACTCCACAAATAAATATGGCCAGTTGAGCCACCTCCGCGATGTCTGTGTTCTCATCAATTGCAATGGAAAATGCAATACATGACATAATTCTCTGTTTCAATTCAATCGAAATCTGCCGATAGTTCCGAAATCCTCTCAGCTGTAATGTTCCTCGTAAAACTAATATCTGCAAAAACTTGTCACTTCTCGGAAAATACGAGTCCAGCTGCCTTCATAATGCATCTTTAAACAAAGTCACCATCGGAATACGGCTTTGATGCTAATGTTATTTCACTAGCATTTAGGTTGCTGGCTTTTACCGCAGCTTCACTGACTTCTCGGCTCCGGGTGATAGTTGACTGCTGTTTCCTCAGACCCGCCAACAATTTGTTGACCTTATCTGTTCTCAGTTGTCCTTGTAAGCAGTCATATTTTGCGCTGTGGTGAGTCTCTGAGTGATGGCGAATATTATATTCCTTCAGTGGTGGGCCGTCAGGACCAATGTTCCCTCTAATTTTTTGTTTGTCTGGGCAGAAAGACAACCTTTCAGAGCATACTGAGTACCAGTGTGAGCAACATCATCATTGCTCGCTATGGGCACACACCAGTATCACACCTGCCATAAGCAGGTGCATGTCTACTACACATAAATGATTTAGTAATAATAAAAGGTAATGATTAATATCTATGAATGGGCGGCCCGGCGGGTGAGTGGTTCGCGCGTCGGCCTCACAGCTCTGGGGTCCTGGGTTCAAATCCAGGTCGCTCCACCTGTGTTGAATTTGCTTATTCTCCCTGGGCCTGCGTGGGTTTTCTCTGAGTACTCGGAGTACGTTTTCCTCCGACATCCCAAAAAGATGCATTGTAGGCTGATTGGACACTCTAAAATTGCCCCTAGGTATGGGTCTGAGTGTGCATGGCTGTCCGTCTCCTTGTGCCCTGCGATCGGCTGGCCACCGATACAGGGTGTCCCCCGCCCCTGGCCCAAAGTCAGCAGGGATAGGCTCCATCACCCCCCGCGAGTGATAAAGTGGATAAAGCGGTTCAGAAAATGAACGAAAAAATATCTATGAATAAAACATCTTCATAAATGCCATTAGAATATGCACAAATCCGACTTAAATTTTACCTTATTTTACACATCTGTCCTTCTCACTTCTCATTCTCATTCAAATGACTTTTCTGCTGAACGTGTCACTTGAGATAGTCAAGTTTCCATTTATATGCATTATTTTTCCATGATTTTGCTTTGATTTATTTAATAAGGGATAGCACATTATAATGAACATATTTATATTCATGTTCATGAACATATCATATGTAAGATTGTAGCCGAGGGCTAATTTCCATTTATAGTCCATTGTGTAGGTTGAAGACAAACAATCACACATACTAGACACACGCACGCACGCACACACACAACAACACACACAGCAGATTTAGAGAGTTCTCACCCCATTTCACCGCTTGTTCTATTTGCACAGTAAAGTAAAAAGGAATGTATTAATAAATATTAAAATGCAATTAAAAAAAAGATAGAAGGGCTGTAAAACACGAAAAACATAAGAGTGGACAGAGGTACTGCCACTGGCTGCCACGTGAACGGCGCCATCATGGGGGGAAAAAAAGAAAAATATGGATTTTTTTTTGTGCGCTCCAATGATTTGCTGTGCGCGGAGAAGACGAGAGTAGTGCACAATTGCGCACGTGCGCAGCTTAGAGGGAACATTGGTCAGGACCTTCAAGGCCTTCTCTGCTGGCCTAAGAAATATCTGAATCATATATTATATTTTGACCATCAATACTTATTAAATAATTCAAAATTGTCTTTTAGCTTCCTTTCATTGCTTTCCCCCCTGGTTGCACTGCTTCCAGATGTGTATTTTCATATTGAAGCATTTAACCAATCACATTTCAGCCATTATTTGTTGCCAGGGTCAGAAATCTGCCTCAAGGCCTTCACAATCAGTTCTGCAGGCTCTGTTGCATTAAACAAGCGTCGATACGACTGTTGCTTTAACCAATCAGATTTTGAGTTGGCAACACCACAATGCCTTGTCGCAGGCGTAGGGATACGTCATTGCCTTCTCGCAGGCGTAGGGATACGTCATCGCTTTCATCAACTATGATTGGCTAGTGATTAGCCAGAGCTACCAAACTGTATCTGGAGCGAGCTGCACAAGCAAATATATTGATGTGTTGATTCAAAGCCATTTTCAAGACGGACTATGCCAGAAATACAACAGGACAGGCTCGTCTTTCAGCATTAGCTTCGATGGCGATAGAAAAGAAGGAAGAAAGAAAGGAGGATGGATATTGTGTACAGTTAAAAATGATTTTTGGTAAGTAAAATATGGCTATATTCCTAAATAATATTTCGATTGTGGGCCTGGTTCTGATATCTGAAAAGCTCCAGTGTTTGTATTTAAGATCCAGTGTTTGTATTTAATCACTAAATGCTGCAAGGAAGTGGATTTTACCCCATTTTAGTGCAATTTTTGCCGTTTCGCCATTGACGTCCATTGCTGTCTTTTCCCGGTAAATTCACTCCCCTGGCACGGTTGTAATGTCTGAAAAGCTCCAGTATTTGTATTTAATCAATAAATGCTGCTAGCAAGTGGATTTTACCCCATTTTAGTGCAATTTTTGCCATTTCGCGTATGGACGTATTTGGACGTATCGACGTCCATCGCTGTCTTTTTCCCAGGGAAATGATACTCCGGGCCCGGTTCTGATGTCTAAAAAGCTCCAGTATTTGTATTTAATCAATAAATGCTGTGTTCGGCTGGATTTTACCCCATTTTCAGGCAATGTTTGCCGGTACGCCAATGACTTTCATCGCTGTCTTTTCCCGGGAAAATCACCCCTCTGGCCCGGTTGTAATGTCTGAAAAGCTCCAGTATTTGTATTTAATCATGAAATGCTGCTAGGAAGTGGATTTTACCCCATTTTGGTGCATTGATTTATTGATTATTTTTTATGTGTCGCAGCTGTAGCTGCAGTAGAGGTTTTATTGCCATAAAATTGTTTTTGAGGGTTGGATTGATTCGTTGAAGGCGCTACGAGAAAATGCACAGACCGCCACTGTATTCCTTACATACTGAAACTTGTTGCAAAAACACCAAGCACAGAGGTTTACCGTACATTTCCGTGAATAAATAGAATGTGGTCTATTTATCTAATTCTACACTCTATCCACCGCCATTTTTGCTAATGAGTGTGTAGCAGGCAGGTAGCGAACACGGTAGAAACAACGTCAGAACAAGCAGCAGATGGTGCAAAACAGTGCGCCCCTAGCGGATAATTCTTAAATGGCATTGAATTACAAAATTAACTCCAAGTCTTTTATGCATGTTTTCACTTTCAAATTATCCTGCGGACCTGATCGAACCTTCTTGCGGGCTGTATGTTTGACACCCCTGTTCTAAACTGAAATATGCCCACTAATATTCAACGTAATGCCCATTTTTGCCTGCTGGAAATAACAATACAGTGCCTTGCGAAAATATGTGGCCCCCTTGAAATTTTCAACCTTTCGCCACATTTCAGGCTCCAAACATAAAGATATAAAAAACATTTTTTTCAAGAATCAACAAGTGGGACACAATCGTGAAATGGAATGAAATATTTTGAATATGTGATGCCTTTTAACAAATAAAAAAAAACTGAAGTGGGGCATGCAAAATTATTCGCAAATAAATGTATCCAGGTGTTAGAATGGCAAAGTCAAGGTCCAGACCTAAATCCAATTGAGAATCTGTGGGCAGAGCTGCAGACTGCTGTTCACAAACGCCCTCCATCCAACCTCACTGAGGTCGAGCTGTTTAGCAAGGAAGAATGGGCACGAATTTCTAAGTCTCTCGGTCTGCAAAACTGAGAGACATACCTTCAGCGACTTGCAGCAAAAGGTGGCACTAAAAAGTATAAATGCAAGGGGGTGAATAAAATCGCACACCCCACTTTTCAGGTTTTCATTTGTTCAAAAAGTTTAAAATACCCAGTAAATTTCATTCTGCTTTACATTTGTGCCTCACGTTGATTCTTAAAAAAAATGTGTGTGTTGGAATCCTGAAATGTGGCAAAAGATTGAAAAGTTCAAGAGTGCCGAATATACTTTCATGAGGCACTGTATATACTACAGTCAGAAGTCGAATCCTGTGCTTCTTTCATTAAAATCCTTGCTTATGTGTCTGAACGCACTCTGTTTTCTTTGTTGTCCCCATTTATCTTCAAATGTTCTAATGCTCCAGAACAGAAAACGAATGCACAGCGTTAAGGTTAATGCGCACTACTCTCGTCTTCTCTGCGCAGCAGCAATCCTATGGCGCGCAGTTAAAAAAAAAAAACGGATTTTTTTTTTTTTTTTTTTTTACCCCTTTCTTCATGATGGCGCCGTTTAAGCGGCAGCCAGTGGCAGTAGCTCTGTCCACTTATGTTTTTCGTGTTTTACAGCATGTTTTACATGAAAAATTAGAGGGAACATTGACATGCACCTGCTTGTGGCAGGTGTGATACTGGTGTGCCCATTGCGAGCAATGATGATGTCGTGACCGGATGATTCGCCTAAAGACGTTTCGCCGACGGACGTTTGACAGACGGACAGGTCTCTGAATGAACGTTCGTTCGAACAGCGTTTCATGATTAAATACAAATACTAGTATTTGTATTTAATCATTAAACGCTGTTTTCAGCTGGATTTGACCGAATTTGAGAGCATTTTGAGCCGTTTGGCGAATGGACGTATATGGACATTTTTTTGCCTCCATCGCGACATTTTACCGAGGAATTCACTTCCCTGGGCTCGGTTCTAATGTCCAAAGAGCTCCAGTATTTGTATTTAATCATTAAACGCTGTTTTCGGCTGGATTTGACCGAATTTGAGAGCATTTTGAGCCGTTTGGCGAATGGACGTATATAGACGTTTTTTTGCCTCCATCGCGATATCATCACGACATTTTACCGAGGAATTCACTTCCCTGGGCTCGGTTCTAATGTCCAAAGAGCTCCAGTATTTTTATTTAATCATTAAATGCTGTTTTAGGATGGATTTGACCCGATTGCTGTCATTTTACGGCTCGGTTCTGCTACATCTGCCCACCCAAGTGCTTATTCCCGGGCTGCCATTGATGGTAGACTAACATAGATTTTTACTATAATTTGGACAACACCGGCGGCGGGCCGGATTAAAAATCCTAACGGGCCGTATATGGCCCGTGGGCCGAGGTTGAAAAACTTGTACACACACGATCCGGGGGCGGGGCGAGCGCGCGAATCCCGTTTCGGCGAAACCTCCGTTCGGCCGAATGAACGTTCGGCGGAACGTCCATTCGGCGACCTGCCCGTCTGTCAAACGTCCGTCGGCGAAACGTCTTTAGGCGAATCATCCGAGTACCGATGATGTCGCTTACACTGGTACTCAGTGCGCTCAGGGAGGTTGACTTTCTGCTCAGACCAACGAAAAATTAGAGGGAACATTGGTAACAAGTGGTTTCAAGACAGAGTTAGATTTCAAAGTAAAGTTCCAAGTCTTAGAACAGGGGTGGTTAGGTCCGGTCCTCGAGAGCCCTTATCCAATCTGTTTTCTGTATCTCCCTCCTCTACCACACCTGAATCAAATGATCAACTCATCAGCAAGATGTCCAGAAGCTTCATACCGAACCAGATTATTTGATTTAGATGTGTTGGTGGAGGGAGATATACTTCCTCTGTGTGGTTCCAGTTTTTGTCCAACTTTACGTCTTTTGAGTCTGTATCCGTTTTTGCTACCGCAATCAAAATGGCGCCGTTCAAGTTGCAGCCGGTGGCGGTAGCTCCGTCCACTCTTGCTCGTTTTGTGTTTTTGCGGCTTTTCTGTCTTAATGATTTGATTTGGTGATTCTTAATGATCCCATTTACTTTGATTTGCTTTGTACTTTGTGCTTTTGCTTTGTTGTTCTGCGGCCTTTGCGACTGTACTGTCTAATTTATAACTATGCCTTTTCTTGCTACTGTCACAATGAAATTTCCCGAATACGGGATGAATAAAGTTATCCAATCCAATCCAATCCAATCCAAAACAGGCCGAATAGGGGCTCTCGAGGACCGGAGATGGCCACCCCTGTTTTAGAGCAGTGTTTCCTAACCAGTGTGCCGTGAGCGATGCTCAGGTGTGCCACGGGAAATTACAAGGAGTCATACACCGTAATAATCCAAGAGAGAAATCTCAATATTAAGAGATTAAAATTGAACTATTATGAGGTTAAAATTCAAATATGAATTCATAGATTGTACTATAACAAGATTCAAATCATAATATTATGAAATTAAAGTCATTTTGTTGCTTATTTTTATGTAAACCCTAAACTCTTTGGAATTTCGGGCTTCAACTTTTGTCGACGTTAAGTTTGTGCGAGCACAAAATGGCTTTTCTCGTAATGTTAGGTTGTTGAAGTCATATTGGGAAGAAAAATGTGGTAATATTACTTATAAAAAGTCAAAAATTAAATTAAGGTTAAAAAACATTGCATTAATTATTTTTACATCAGTCGAACTGAAAGCTGTTTGGGGTCTGCAGGCATCAACTTTGATGACGTTAGATCGGTGTGAAAATAAATCATTTTGGAATAATTTGGTGGGGATTATTTAATTCCTGTTAATAAAACTTTGATGAGAACAACTTTATAATGTTAATATAGGTGACATAGTTTTAAAATAGAAGATTTTCAGATAGTGGTGTGCCTTGAGATTTTTTTGAGAAAAAGGTTGGGAAACACAGTTTTAGAGGATAGGAGTAAGAGTCAAAGTAAGGTTTCGAAGTGGGTCTCATATTGAAATGTGTATTTTGCCCGTTTCTAGTCATGACTCCATGAGTCTCAAGCTTCTCCTTAGTAGAGATCTGTCCTGTAGCCAGATGTGTCCTTGAAGACTTGCAACATTGTCGTTATCTTCTATTTGCCGGTTCATTACAAATAGCTTATCCTTGAAGACTTGCAACATTGTCGTTATCTTCTATTTGCCGGTTCATAACAAATAGCTTCCTGTATGAAGTAGAGGAAAATCCCATCCCTGTTCGGTTTCGGTACCACCCTCTTGAGAGAATAAAGGTGAATATAAATTGTCTGTCTCTGCGCATTTGTGGATGACAGACCGTGGTTCACCTGTGACCGGAATATTCTGTAATAAAAGCTTCGAAGTCACTGTTCATCGCATCTAGCCTGTATTTGGACAACTAACATCTTCCACATCCGAAATTAATCGGACCCTAGAAGGAAGACAGAGCGCTCTTCCTTCAACATTTACTAGAAACGGGCAAAATACACATTTCAATATGAGACCCACTTCAGTTTCAAGCCAAGATGAGCGTTTCTTGACACGCTCTGGTTTAAAATAGCGTTCCAAGAATGGGCAAGTTTCAAACTAGGAATCCAAGACACTAAGTGTAAAAAATTCTTCAACATTAGCATACTTTTAAGAATTTTCTCCACCTGTTTCCACTTTTAAGTGTGTTGTCGGTGCGTTTTCCTCCGAGGTTGAGGGGACGCTGCGACGCATGACGTTTAACACTCGGGGCAACTTCAGTCTCAGTTTAGGTCCCCTCCATGGCGACGATGAGGAGAATGCCCCCCACTTGAAGGCTCCGTGTTTCTGTGTCGAGTCTGACCGATGACATGCAAGGAAAACTTTTAACACTTTAAAAGCTTCATAGTAGATCCGTTTTCAAAACAGGTTTACACTTCATTGGAACGCAAAATAATAGGAACAGCGCTTCGTTTGATAAAACATTGCAATCTACATTTTACTAAGTCATATTCAAACAATTTGTTAAAAGACATTTTCGCTGAATCAGTTTGGTGTCCTAATAAAACAAATGGAACAGATCATGTAAATAGTTGGAAAAGATTCAATTGTGCCTCTTCAAATATGGTTTTGAGAAAGATTGCCCACTACTTCATCTTGACCAGTTCTGTACATTTTCAAAATAAAATAACTTGGTTATATCTGAAAGTGTGGAAATATTTTCTGTCTAATTTTTCCTATTAGTAAAAGAATCATAGAAACACCAAAACAAACACGATTATAAGATCAAGTTTTTTTTTAAAGTATCTGTTACTTCTTCAAACCTAAGTTTTCCCACATAACATCCACTTTTTACATTTAGAAAAAAAGCACATTAAACGTGTGTATATGACTCACCCGAACTCATTGTCGCTACTCTCAGTAAAACACAAAGTTGTACACGAACGCACACTATTAAACGAAAACTCAAGCCGCGCCTTCACAACAATTACGACACAAATATACGCACACCCACGTACACGAACAATAAAAATAGTCCTGGAGATTCCCAGAAGTGTTCAATAAGCGCCACCAGCAGGCAACATTTCAAACAGAAAGCATTTCAGGATATCGTATATTTATGAGTACGTATAGTGATTAAAAAAATCCTTTTGCTGGACTAAATAGGTGAAAATATAATTGTTGCCTATTAAAAAGTCTTCCCTTAAGGCCAGTGCCATATAGTTTTTATTTTCATTTTCAGAACCACTTTATCCTCATTAGCGTCGTGGGGGGTGCTAGAACCCAGTGGCGGTCGGTGCATTTTCTCGTAGCGCCTTCAACGTATCAATCCAACCCTCAAAAACTATTTTATGGCTATAAAACCTCTACTGCATCTGGAGCTGCGACACATAAAAAATAATCAATAAATCAATGCACAAAAATGGGGTAAAATCCACTTCCTAGCAGCATTTCATGATTAAATACAAATACTGGAGCTTTTCACACATTAAAACCAGGCCAGGGGGGGTGATTTTCCCGGGAAAAGACAGCGATGAACGTCAATGGCGTACGGGCAAACATTGCCCGAAAGTGGGGTAAAATCCAGCCGAAAACAGCATTTATTGATTAAATACGAATACTGGAGCTTTTTAGACATCAGAACCGGGCCCGGAGTATCATTTCCCCGGTAAAAAGACAGCGATGAACGTCGATACGTCCATACGTGTAATGACAAAAAATGCACTAAAATTAGGTAAAATCCACTTCCTAGCAGCATTTATTGATTGAATGCAAATACTGGAGCTTTGAGACATTACAACCAGGCCAGGGGGTGAATTCCTCGGGAAAAGACAGCGATGGACGTCAATGGCGAAACGGCAAAAATTAAACTGGGGTAAAATCCACATCGAGCAGCATTTAGTGATTAAATACAAACACTGGAGCTTAAATACAAACACTGGAGCTTTTCAGATATCAGAACCGGGCCCACAATTGAAATATTATTTCTCTGACGACACCGCTATTGTTGGACGAGTGACGGACGGGAACGATCTGGAGTACGGGGGAGTCATCACAGCCTTTGTTGACTGGTGTAGGCAAAACCACCTTCTACATCAACACCAGTAAGACAAAGGAAATGGTCATCGATTTTCGGAGGAATCCTCAGCAGACCACTCAGGTGAACATCCAGGGTACAGACATTGAAATTGTGGAGAATTTTAAGTACTACCTGGGTGTTCACCTCAACAACAAACTAGACTGGTCCACAAACATAGATGCCCTGTACAAAAGGGGCCAGAGCCGCCTCTACCTACTGAGGAGTCTACGGTCCTTTGGAGTGTGCAGGACACTGCTGAGGACTTTCTACGACACTGTGGTGGCATCTACAGTGTTTTATGCAGTGCTCTGTTGGGGATGCGGGAGCATGGAGAGGGACAGGAACAGGCTGAATAAGCTGGTCAGGAGGGCCAGGTCTGTTCTGGGCTGTACTCTGGACTATGTGGAGGAAGTGGGAGAGCGGAGAATGCTGACCAGGATGATGTCCATCATGGACAGCACCTCCCACCCCCTGCATGAGTCTGTGGAGTCCCTCCAAAGCTCCTTTAGCAATAGACTGCAGCACCCTCATTGCAGGAAGGAGCGCTTCCGCAGATCCTTCCTCCCATCAGCTGTCAGGCTCTTTAACAAAAAAATGGCTGAGTGTTAAGACCTACCGTATGCATGCATGTACATTTATGTGTATGTATGTATATATGTGCTAAGCAACACGCTTATTTATTTATATATTTATTCATTAACTTACTTATTACCTATCTATTTATGTCTAAAATGCCTTTCCTATTGCTGCATCCTCACCCTCTTGCTACTGTGACAACGAAATTTCCCAAATACAGGATGAATAAAGTTATCCAATCAAATCCAATATTATACTCACCAGAAATTCTTTTTAACTGTACACAATATCCATCCTCCTTTCTTTATTGCTTCTTTTCTATCGCCATCGAAGCTAATGATGAAAGTCGAGCCTGTCCTGTCATATTTCCGGCATAGTCCGTCTTGAAAATGGCTTTAAATAAACACAACAATATATTTGCTTGTCCAGCTAAGTTAGCGCAATGAAAGTGGCGCACACACCATTTTCCCGGCTGTAACAGGCTTGTTAGCTTCGGAGTTGACCGCCCTTTCTTAATGATGTCCATTTTTTTCTGGAAAAGTCCGTCTGGAAAATAGCTTTGTGAACAAATCTGCAACCAAATCTGTCGGCCATTATGGGTGGAGTTTGCGATCTCTGGCTGCCTCACTATGGCTTTCGCCCGCCTTCTAGCCAATCATAGTTGGTGAAAGCAATGACGTATCCCAGCCAGCAAAATGCCAACGCCTATGAAAAATCATTGTGGGGTTGCCAACTCGAAATCTGATTGGTTAAAAGCAACATTCTTGTTTAATGCAGCAGACCCCACAGAACTGATTGTGAAGGCTTTGAGGCAGATCTGATCTGGCAACAAATAATGGCTGAAATGTGATTGGTTAAATGCTTCAATATGAAAACAGCAGTGCAACCAGGGGGAAAAGCAATGAAAGGAAGCTAACAGACCATTTGGAATAGTAAGTGTTGATGGACAAAATATAATATGATTCAGATATTTCTTAGGCCAGCAGAGAAGGCCTTGAAGGCGCTGACGGCCCGCCACTGCTAGAACCTATCCCACCTGACTTCAGGCCAGAGGTGAATTGGTGGAGGAGTTGAGAGATTTTAGATCAATAGCTCCTACCCCAGGGGTTGCCAACTGTGGTCCTTGAGAGCTCCTATCCATTCCGTTTTCCATGTCTACCTCCACCAACTCACCTGAATCAAATAATCGGGATCAGTATGAAGCTTCTGGACAGCTTGCTGATGGGTTGATCATTTGATTCAGGTGCGGTAGAGGAGGGAGATATGGATAGGGGCCCTCGAGGACCGGAGTTGGCCACCCCTGTCCTACCCAATCTTCTTTGAATTCAGCCCCTCTTTAGCATAGAATCAAGAAATTTAGTATGCATATCAGCTCTAAATAGACTCACAAAAAGAAGCCAAGCCCGAAAACCCACAGGATGGTTGCCTTCTTAGCTAGAAGTTGACATTTTTCACGGTCACAAATATTTGGAGCTATTTAGCATTGTATATATGTCATGTTCTGTAGCCTGTGTCTTTTCAGCAGTTGATTAAGCCAACAAGGTGGGGCGGGATCGGCACACCTGCAGCTGATTGACACATCCGGTATTTAAGGAAGTATTGCGTTCCTTGCCCTTGCTTACCGCCCCGCTTGTCCAACACCTGTGACATCCCCGAGATTTTTGACGTTTGTATTTTGTTTTCCTTACTTTGAAAACCTTAGTTTATTTCGCCGACTCAATCGTCCTGTTTTGTTGTACTTCTTCATCCTTAGTTTATTCGCCGACTCGGTCATGCTGTTTCGTTACCTCCTTTCGATACTCCCGATTTTGACGTCCTCTTTTTGTTTAATAAATTCTAGTTTTTGTGAATATCAACTCCGTTCCTTAGCTGTTGTGGATCTATCTTTAATCAGCGAGCCGATTCATAACAATATATAAAACTTCAGTGTAGAGTCAGTGGAGGGGAAATTCCACCATTTTGACATCTGACAAGTTTTAGTGATTCACTTAACACAATTTAACTTTCCCCAGCACTCTAAAACAAAAAGAGAAAGTTGTGTTCTATCACTCCTACAAAACAAGTCATTTCACCACATGCCTGAGTCATTACTAACATTTAAAGGAAATGAAACATCTGTTATGGTAAGCAGAAGCTCATAGCCAACTCCAACCTCTTGCTTGTGGCTTCATGTTGAACATGCATAATATTTACAAGGTGATGCTTGAATATGAGGCTGACCCGAATTTAGTCACTAGTTTCCCTTTAAAGAAAGGGGTGAACCTGATAAATACTCTTGTATGTATTTTTTTGATGAGAAAAGGGGTAAAAACAACAACAACAACAACAAAATAAACTTGTAATTTTTTTAATTTTACATTTTCTAAAGAGAAAATATTTTTATCCAATTTAATTTTTTCTTATTTTGTCAGATTTGATAAATATTTTTAACAAAGACAATTTACTTTTATCTTTTTAATTGCTGTCAATGCACTGAAATATGATCATTCACTGCCAACTCCTCAATTTAATTACTAGATACTAAATCAATGGCAGCAGTTTAAAAAGTTGTGATAGAATTTAAAATTCAAACTCCAGGTGGTAGGATTTATAAAAATAAACATTTCTTCAATAAAAAAAATACTACACAATAAATCACAGCAGTAAAATAATCAAAAGACACTTTTAAAAATAGCAACTTTGCTTCAAAGTTAGCGTTAAGAAGCCACCTCAGATGTTTCTGCAGCAAAATCAATTTCCTGTTGCATTAAAATGTAAAGCCAATGGAAACATCTTAACCTCCTAAGACCCAGATTCTTGAAAGGCGTGCATTTTTATTTTCTCTTTGATATTTAGGCTAAGTGGGACCTGATGAGTGTAAAAATCAAGAATTATCTTTTTACATGATGTTGTTTCTGAGAAAAATGAGGCCCACATCATAAGTGGATGCAAGGCCCTTGTAGTCCAAAATTTAACATTGTAGTCTTGTGACAATCAAAAATGTGATGTCCACACATGTGGACGCCAGGTCCTAGGAGGTTAAAGGAAATCTCTTACAGATCAACTTCACTGAAACATTTTCTATAATTTATAAATATAAAAGGTGAAATATAACCAATATGACAATGACAGAGGAATCATATATCTTTACAATCTTGATAAAAATCCACATTCAACTTCCAATGTTTCTTACAGTTTACTAAGGTTGATTACCAGATTGTGATTATTGATCAACTAGGAAATGTAAATCACTATTATTTCACGTTAAATGTTTATAACTCACACTAAATTCCCCCTAGGTGTGTGTGTGTGTGTATCTGTGTGCGAATGAGATCCAAGTTTGGTTAGCTTTGTTTTGAAATTGTTCCACGTAGCAGTCACACACGTCGATGCTTTAGTTGACGATTAAAATTGAGAGTAATCAGACAGATCTAATGCAGTTTTTTTATTTTTATTTTTATCAAACTTTGTCTTTTTTACGTCAACTATCGTCCGTGGACATTTACCTGGGTTAAATATTGGAATTCACTTCATAAGGTGACTGTTTGAATAAGAATAAATACTCAATCAAAATACATTGCCTACAAGAGTCCTGGCAGGGTTGCCGATCGTGCTTTTGAACAAAACGGCGCGGGTTTGATTCCCGGTCCGTGCACTACATCTGAGCCACTGACAGTCCCAATTTCCATATACTACAGCCTAATCTGAAGCATGTTTCTAATATGAGATTGTGTTCTGGGTTGGATGTTTTACAACGTCTACTCTCCACAACCATTAAAAAAAACACAGGTTAAGTAGAAATAAACAACCAAGCAACTGGAATTTTGTGCCCCATGACGCTTGTGACGATAAGTTGTTTGGAAAATGAATGAATGAATCTTTATAACTATAATAAAGAAAATATATTCAACCAACACACACCCTGTGGGGTTTATCCTCCTGACTACCAGTAGTTCAAATTTGTCCTCTGTAGAGGAAATTTGTGAACCTAAATATCTCTTACCCAGTGCACCCAATCACATTAACTCCTGTTGTGCTCTATAGAGGACATTCAGAGCTTTCCAATGATAGTTTTGCAGTTCTCCAATTACTTCACATAGATTATGGACTTTCAAAATCAATGTGTTTGGACAACATTTTTTTCCTGGTAGTCAGGAGAATAAGGATTTATAATGGGCAAATTTTAAAGTTCAACTCAGAGTCATTTTTGATCTGGAATTGAACATAATGTTGATAAAAACAATGCAAAGAAATTCACCTTAGAGTTTCACTTATACATGTCTTTCCAAGCACTGAAAGACATTTTACGTCAGAACATTTTGCTTGAGAACAGAAACAACGATTTTAGGAGTCTTTAAAAAATGTGCATGACATTGAGAGATGTTGACCCATTTTTTTTGTTTCAGGTGCTTTGTAGGTGAAGTGATGTGTGGTAGGATTTCCTCTGCCATTTAAGTTTGAACTACAGTGGTACCTCAAGATACGAGTTTAATGCGTCCCGAGACTGAGCTCATGTCGATTTTCTCGTAACTCAAACGAACGTTTCCCATAGAAATGAACTAAAAACAAATTAATTCGTTCCAACCCTCTGAAAAACCACCCAAAACAGGATATTGGATTGGAAAAACATTTTTATTTGTTCTAATTCGCCATCTATTAACAAAGTAACCAATAACTAGTGGTTTAATATTACTAACGCGCTCGTAACATAACATAAACAAATTTAAATGAACTTGGATTACGATGCAGACACACTCAAAAAGAAATTTAATCTAACCCAACACTAAACTTAATTCTAATTTTGTTTGACATTTTGATACCTTTCTTCTCCCGGGTTGGCTCTATTTGCCCCGCCTCCACACTGACTTTCAGTCAATTTTGAGGGTTATTTGATTTTGTATTCCCTTCAAAATATTCCCAAAATGATACACACAAATGTCCTCACAATAGGATAACACACGACCACTTGCCAATGAGAAGTAGTATATACGCCATTCGCACTGACCAACGGGAAAAAACACTGAAAAAATGAAACGCTCTGCCCAGTGCTCGCAAAGACATTACATGAGGGAGTTGCGACCACAGAGACATTACACGAGGGAGTTGCGGGGAGAGAGACAGTGCCCATGATGTTCTTATGAGCAGCCTCTCGCGTCCGCTGTCTGCTCGTATATAGAAAATTTGTCTCGCATCTCAAGATAAATCTGATCAAAATTTTACTCGTATCTCAAATTGCTTGTATGTCGGGGTACTCGTATGTCGAGGTACCACTGTATTGCCATTAATTGGAGCCAGTGAGGAGGATGACTACAGTTAGTCAGCCGGTAAGACGAAGGTGAAGCAGAAGAAGGAGAGGTTGGACAAGAAGTTAGTTCGGACCGTGGCCTCCATGTCGTGGAAGAGTGAACGTTCATCAGGGTCGCCGGCGGGCATTGTCCTCTTCAGCTGGTGGAGTTTCAGCAGGATGCGCTGATGCCCGCGACCGCGCATAATGCCGCGGAAGGCTAGTACGGACACCAGGTGCCTCGAGCTAGCAGTGTCACAAAAAAATAAAATGTTTTTATTTATTTTTCATTAGTTTTTACATTTTTGTTTTCATTAGAAAAAATGACTATAAATAATTTTAAAACCGTTTCATAGCTTAACTCATACACTGCAAGCTCAGGTTAGAGAGTATGTGTTGAGGTAGTTAGTAAAAGAGGGAAATTGGTATCAAAAAGACCTATTTACGTCAATAGAAATCCAATCTATTTAATTTATAATGGACTGGATGTCTGCCATCCAAAGAGTTAAGCAATGTCAGGTCACGGTCACATATATATAAATATAAAATATATAAATATTATATATATATATATATATATATATAAATATATATACAGACGCTCCCCTACTTACGAACGAGTTAGGTTCCGAGCGATTGTTCATAAGTTGAATTTGTTTGTAAGTTGATTCAGTGCTATATTTTGTATTATAATTTATGTTTAAGGCCTATATAAGTATATTGAAGGTTTATATAAGTGCATTTGTATGTTTAAGGCTTGTATAAGTAACACGCATTGGTTTGTACTGAAAAAAAACATTTAATAAAATGGAGAGAATATGTACAGTACTGTATAGAGAGAGAGAGAGATTTATGTATTAGAAACTGGCCGAAAGAAGCGATCTAACGACGATTGCACAGTTTTCTTCTTTTTTTCATCATAAATGATGCGGTAGCACTGTATGGCATCATTCAATTGATTTGCAAACTTTGTGCAACGTTCAAATTTGGGTCCTGCTGCTCGATCTTTATGTTTATAAATGGTACTGACGGTCGAACGATTCAAGTTGTATTCCCGTGCAACGCTCACCACTTTCTCACGCGCATCAAGCTTCGTTATTATTGCCACTCGTTTCAAATGAAATGGCTTGCCTCTTCCTTGCAACTCCCTCCATAGAAGCCTTTCGCTTTTTACCAACCATATTCAATAATGGATGCACGAGATATTTAATGATACAAATAAAAAAGGTTCTTTGCGCACTGGAGATACGTTCATGCACTTCCGCATTGCAACGAATTGGACAGAAGAAGGTAGATGCTGGGTGAGCTGAGCTCTCACAGCGCCAGGCGTCGGTATTAGCGGCGGAAAGAAGCATTACTCGGAAAAAATACAAAATCCAACTTACGAACATTTTTCGACATAAACGCAATTTGCAGACATGTTCGTATGTACCGTTGTTCGTAAGTCGTATGTTCGTAAGTAGGGGAGCGTCTGTATATATATAATATATATTATATATATCATATTATATATATATATATAATATTTAATTGGATTGTTTTTATTTATTTGATTTGAAGAGCATTTAACTGTTATTTCTGATTTTCTTTGTTTGCCTATGTGGGAGTGTTGATATTTCACCTGCACTTACTCCTCGGTTTTCAGTCATCTTTCACCATGATCATGAACAGGAAGCAAGTTGCCTCATCTCTTCATGCTTGCAGTAATAATCTCAAATCCTTCCCTTTTTTCTTAAAAGACAACTTCCATATTTTAATGGTGCCAGTAGCTAGCTGGGATACGTTTCAGCAGCCCGCATTAGTCTTGTGAGGATGCGTGGTATGGAAAATGATGAATGAATGAATACTTTTAACTAAGTTAAGTTAATTAAAAAATATTTTTTAAACTTTTAAATATTTTTTGATCAGAGATATGAGAGATACTTTTCCCTAATTTTTCAGCTTTGTTTTGGTGTATTTTACTGTAAGATTTGCCAAATTTTATTTACCGTATGTTCCTGCTTATTGACCGCATCCGGGTATAAATTGTCTTCATATGCATGGTTTTAATAGGGAGTACAGGTGTGTTGCATTGAAGGGAGAATCTAAAGAAAAATCATCGCATGCGGTATTTCTGAGATACTGTATAAATCGAAACGATCGTCTGCTGAATTTCACATTCCAAACAGATGTTGCCTGTACGTCGACGAATTCAAAAAGGAAGTCACGTAAGCAGTACATTCCGGAAGTGTCTGGATGCAAATGAGATACACATTAGCAGGTATCAAGGATGATATTTTAATGATCAATCGCAAGACCTTCAATCAGCCTTAACAACTATTGGGATGTGCGGACATGGTAAACACTACGAACACATGTATCAGGGTTACTCGTGTCTGGCCAGTCAGAGCACATTTAACTACCGGTAAAAGATAAGATGGCGGCGCCCTGAGCGAGCAATGGCAGGCACAAGTAAGTAAGTTTTTTCATGTTTTATGCGAGATACGATTTCTTTTTCATTGAATTTCATTCATAGACATCAAAATAAATTTTGCTGGCGCGAAGTCAGCTGGGATAGGCTCCAGCACCCTCCGCGACCCTAGTGAGGATAAAGGAGGTCAGAAAATGAGATGAGATGAAAGACCATATCGACCACATTGTCTTGCGTTATTGCGTTTCGTCTTTGTCACCTTGCAGTTTCGTGCATGTCAAGTCTAATTTGTGCAAATATAAGCCGTACCCTTGATTCAGTCATCATTTTTTGGAGTTACAAATACGGCTTATATGCGAGAAAATACGTTATTTATTTATTTTTGCACTTTCAACCTAAAAACTTTGGGAATTTTATTTTAAGCATAAAATAACATTTGTTGTTTTCCAAACTTATTTTGGGTGTTTTATTATATTTTCATTATGAACTAAGATTTCTTATTTCATTTGAATTCATTTTAGTTGTTTGTTTTGTTGATCTTTGAATTTAGATTTAAAGGTCTAGTAAGGGGCAGCACAGTGGGGCGAGTGGTTAGCGCGTCAGCCTCACAGCTCTGGGGTCCTGGGTTCAAATCCAGGTCATGTCCATCTGCGTGGAGTTTGCATGTTCTCCCTGGGCCTGTGTGGGTTTCCTCCAGGTACTCCGGTTTCCTCCCACATTCCAAAAAACATGGATGGTAGGCTGATTGGACACTCCAAATTACCCCCAGGTATGAGTGTGAACGTCAATGGTTGTCCGTCTCCCCGAGCCCCGCGATTGGCTGGCCACCGATTCAGGGTGTCCCCTGCCTCTGGCCTGGAGTCAGCTGGGATAGGCTCCAGCACCCCCCGCAACCCTAATGAGGATGAAGCGGTTCAGAAAATGAGACGAGATGAGGTCTAGTAAGGTCGTGAAGGTCGTGACCGGACGTTTGGTCGACGGACACTTCGTCCCTGGACGTTTGGTCGCCGGACACTTCGTCGACCGGACACTTCGTCGACCGGACACTTCGTCGACCGGACAATTCGTCGCCGGACACTTCGTCGACCAGACACTTCGTCGACTGAACAATTCGTCGCCGGACACTTCGTCGACAGACAGTTCGCCTAACCTTACGGAGCTAGACGTCATCGTTTGTCGGCCATCTTTAGAACAGGCCCATTCGCTCCTATTAATAGTCAATAGAATTTGCTCTTTGAAAGGACAATAGATTGCTTGATTTAAAATCAAACGTGTGCGTCTATATCAAAGTCAGAGATGCAGTATTTTTGGCATACTTCATAAAAATATCAGCATCCAGTCAGAATCGTAGCCACATCAATTCGCGATTAAAAACCAAACAGTTAATAGTAATTTAGTGGAGTCACTCTGTGCCCCCCGAGGAACCGAATAATAATTTTATTTATTGCCTTTTATTTTAAAAATGGAGCGCTCAACGTAGGAACCCCGTTTCGTGCGTAGTGTGTTTAGAGATGAGCCCATTTGGTACGCACACGCCCAAATGTTAATGTGTTTGTGTTGTCAAGCGAGTTTTTGCTGTTTTATTTTCTTTAATAAAGAATATGTGAATTTCCTTTTTCTTCTTTAAGTGGTTAACGTCAGAGGTTAAGGTTAGACGAACTGTCTGGCGACGAAGTGTTCGGCGACGAAGTGTCCGGTCGACGAAGTGTCCGGTCGACGAACTGTCCGGCGACCAAACGTCCGTTCGACCACTTTTAAATTAGTACCTTGTCCTGTCAGTGCTAGGATTTTGTAGGTGTGTCCCTGCAATAAGTCAATCACCCTCCCAGCGCTCGCTTGCATTGATGCTTACGCGTTAGCGTTTCGCATGTTTTCTCTGTCAACTCAATTGTGCCTGTTTGAACCATCTGAGTCAGAATATAATTTTAAATGAAAAAAAAACACCGTGTTTCCGAGTGTCACCTACAGAATCCTATTCATTTAAATTTGTCAGGGTTCACAACAGCTTTTACTTTACTCGCCCAATCCAAAAATGTGACCTTACAGGACCTTTGCAGGTTTCTGTTAAATGTATGGTATCAAGGCATTGATTTGTTTGACGACTATTACGCTAACATTTTTTTTTAAATGCCTCGGGCCACAGATGATGATTTTGCCTCTTTAGCTGTCTTAAGTCGTTGGCTGTCATTAACGGCAACAGACATCCAATTCATTGGAAGTGGGAGGGCTCGCAGCAAATGAACAATTTCACTTCAATTGAATTGGATGTCTACTAGAAATGAACCACTTCCATTCAAAGCAGTAGGATTAAAAAATACACACGATTGGCAATGTATCATCATCAGTAGCAGCCAAAGTGTTAATGGCGCTTACCTAAAATCAGGGTATTGTTGGAGTAGCGGCTGCAGGTGGTCTTTGATGTCACCTTTGTTCTTCTGGCCCACGATGTCGCTTAGGTACTCGCCGACCGGGTCCAGCCACTCTTCACGTGAGCCCTGCCCGACAACATGCAAAATTGTCTTTACGAATTGCCTTGCCGACGATCAAGTCAGAGCTGTCATACCATGCGCCGGAAGACGTCTGCCAGCCTGGAGCTCTGGATTCGGATTTTCGCGGCCGCCTTGTCGTGTTGACGATTTTTACACGAGTAGTTGTTTTTCATCAGCTGGCCCACGTACTCCTTCACCACGTGGTAATGCGCCCGGCTCGCCATCTCCTGTCCAAAACATCGACTCGGCATTTGTTGGCAAACTCATGGCACAAACTGCAGATCAGGCCAGGCCAGCCACAAATGTAACCTTCCAATAAATTAATTTATATTTCTTGTACTTTAACTGTGATAAATATCAAATCCATTTGTACATGCAAAAGTGAATTATTTTATTCATTTTAGATTATATTTTTTTTCAAAATGCATACATCTTCAGTTTTAAATTAATTTGAGGTATTTCAAAATAATATTTTAAATAAAAAAATTGAGACTTTTTTTATAATTTGTATTTTTAAAATTTAGTTATTTTAGTTTAAAAAAAAGGACAAGCACCCCTCTGCTGACAATGATGGACACTTGGCAATGAATGATCATGTTTTCAATGCCACTGATGGCGATCGATGGCCAATCCATTTAGAATGGGAGGCCTTTCCAGGCCAAATGGATTAGATCGTGACCGGCCGTTTGGTTGTCGGACGTTTGGTCTTGGACGTTTGGTTGCCCGGACCCAAACAACCTGCAACCAAGCGTCCGGCGACCAAAAGTCCGGTGACAAAACAAGGTAAAACAACACGGTCTATGCATCAATAAAAGCCAACAATGGCCCTGAACAGTTTCACTGAGCGGACGTGAGTGTATAAGAGTTTGTATGTACATGAGTTGTATCCTTAGGAAGGGACGTCAGTCAGGGTCTTAACAAGTTCTACAACAAAACACAATAAAAGTACGGGCGATTTTGAGCTTTTCTGTAGCCTAATAATTAATAGGGCATTAATTCGCAGTTTGTATTTAGGGAATTTGAGCAACGATTTTAAATGGTAATTATCAATAACCTTCCGGGCGACCAAAAGTCCGGCGACCAAACGGCCGAGTACCGGATTGGATGGTCCACCTGTGTGGAGTTTGCATGTTCTCGCCAGGACTGCGTAGGTTTTCTCTGGGTACTTCGGTTTCCTCCCACATTCAAAATGCATGCATGGTAGGCTGATTGGACACTGAAGTACCCCTTGGTTTGAGTGTGAACATGAATGGTTGTCCGTCTCCTCATGCCCTGCGATCAGCTGGCCACCGATTCAGGGTGTCCCCTGCCTCTGGCCCAAAGTCAGCTGGAATAGCCTCCAGCACCCCCCGCTACCCTAGTGAGGATAAAACGGTTCAGAAAATGAATGGATGACTGAAAGATTATACATACTTTTTTATCTAAAAATGTAATATTTAGTTCTTTGCAGTTTCTTATTTAGAAAAAAACATTTTTTTAAAATCGTAAATGGAACAATTAAAACGGAATATTTCTCGTTTTCCACTTTGAGTTTTTAAAAATCAATGGACTAAAACATAAAAATGGAAAAATTTAATGTTTTTCCCTTTTTACATTTTTTTAAAAATTATTTTTCAAATCTAAAATCTGAATATTAAGGGGTGATTTCCACTTTTTTTAAATCCTCAAAAATATTTTTAGAAAGCCTAACATTTTTTAAATGTAAAAATAGATTAAAAAAAAGACATGAAAATGATTTCTCCCTTTTTTGTTAAAAAAATACATTCAAACAAACATTAAAAACACAAGAGAATATTTTCTATTAAGAATATTTAATGGTTTTCTTTTTTAATGAAAAAAAAAGAAAAGATGAAGAGTTATTTAATGTTTCCCGTTTTTTATTTAAAAATTGCAAATGAAAAAAAAACGGAATATTAGCTATTAAAAAGATCAAAAAGACGATTAAGAGAATATCAATGTCTATAAATGATCTAATGACTATCAGCTAATGCTCTCAATTGATTAATTGTGGCCGGCTAGTAGGCAGACATAATGGTTCTTGAATGAAACCGTGACGACGTGGACCAAGACAAAAAAAGGGTTCGACACCCTTGAGTTAAAGAATTCACCTGGCCATGTGGTGGCCGCATGGCTTGGCAGTACTGCGCCAGAATCTCGGCGCGAGCGGCAAGGTTTTTAAAGTCATCGTCATTAGTCAGCCATTTTCTCGTCATCATTCTCCGCAAGAACGGCTGCAACAAAAAAGTACGACACATTTGTCATCATAATTATTGACGTTCACTCTTTTGATATCTACAAAAATTGAAATGTCCCATTTGCTGAAACTCTTAATTTTCTTTGATTTTTACCAAAAAACGGTGTGCTTATATTTAGTTTTACAGAGCAACACAAGTACAACTAAAATGACTGCAAAAGAAAATATATTGTTGAAATAAAAATAAAACCTTTTTTTAAATTAAGAAAAGATTATACAAATAATAATAATAACAATACCAACAACAATAATAATAACAATAACAATTGTAATAATAATAACAACACCAAAAAAATGCCTAAATTTAGACAAAATAATTATAGAAACATGAAAAAAACTGAAATAAAATGTAACATATGGGCTCTATAAATAATGAGCAATACAAAAATGAAAAAGACTGCACTTATGTAATTGTCCTAGTAGAAAACTGATTTGGCACTCAAATCTGGATTTTTTTTTACCATTTTATAGTTTAAGAGAAAAAAAGCCCAACAAAGCATCAAGGAAATCCAGCTGTTTTAGCAATTCTGACACCACAACCAGAGTTGATGATCATGTCCAGCTTTCTAATGCTGCGGTAGCTAGTACATGTTGACATAATATTAGAATGGCCAAATGGCATATGAATATGAATAGCATGCTAGCAGACTGCAAAAATTTGCATTCTGTGTGAAATCATCATGTTATGTCTCGGGTGCGACGTCGAGCGTGGAACGTAGTGTAGGACCGAAATGTAGGGAAGCAGTCAAGGACTTGGAATGGAGTGCTCTAGCAAAACTTTAATTATTAAGGTAGGAATCTTTAGAAAATAACAAGGACTTAGAAATCAATTCACAAAATCAAACCTGACGGAAGACATGGGGAAAAGAGGAACTTGAAACAGGGAGGATGGCATGGCAACTTGCCATGATACAAACAGAGCAGGGTAAAGCAGACAAGGCAGACGATCCGACAATGGCTAATGAACACAGGGTTTAAATGGACAGACAAGGAATGATTACAAAGTACACGCAGCTGGTTACAAGAGGAAGGGAAGCCTGGAGGGACATTAGGGGCGAAAAGCAAACAAACCAACCAAAACCCCAAATAACCCTAACACATCTTCTGTTATGAGGATTAGTTTTTTAATGGGTGGGGCCAAGGAATCTGAGAAAGTCAGACTTTAATTAAAAAAAGTTTTTTCTGTTACTTTTTTTCGAATGAATTTCCTTCAAAAATATGTTCTGCTATCATTCTAAAGTCATTTGCTGTAGCACCATTAACAGTTTATAGGGGACTCATTTGGCTGCCATTGATAGCATTGATATGTGGAGATTCAGACCTGTGTAGCGCCGTCAGAGACGCAAAATACATGTCCATTTAATAAAATTGAATTGGATGTCAATGACTTAAACAACAGCCAAAAAAACGTATTCACAAAACAAATAATGATTCTATTCACGCACACACATGCACACACATTGGCATCCATATATGTATGTGGGCGCAGGGCACAATTGTCGACTAATTGTTAATACGATCAGGTCTTTACGGAGTTATTTTTTTTTCATTAACAAAAATAGTCACTTGCACTTGCAATCTTAATGATATTTAATGTTTATTGATTTCATTTCGTCAGACATGGTCCTTAACGGTGAAGGTTACACAACAATAACAGGTCAGAGTTTTGGTAGTATGATGTCATTTCTGCCTGATGAGTAGAATACGTATGTTTAACATTTGATTTGTGGGTAATTCTAGCTCACAAGTTGCACAGTAGGGAAAAGGGGAAGTCCAAAATAAATTAGAATTTCCTTTTTCTTCAAACTTCCACTTTCATTCCTCTCTAGAAACAATTTACTCTTGTGACATTTTTTTAACTTCTGCTTCTTCCAAAGCATACCTGTCAAGCTCGGCCAATTGCTCCCCTTATTAATGATTGCAATTCCCCTTATTATGCGATAAAAACCATCCAAATTCAACCCGGCACACAATGGCCGCACTTAAAAGTCTAAAATTGTCTCCAAAATAGACATGGTGGCCAATCAGGATGCACTAAATTCAAGATTCTGTAGATGTCGCTGACAGCTTGCCTGTCTTGGTACATTAGTTGCTGACGCGCTATATTTATATAGTGAAAAGGCGGATGTGTGAAAGGGGAATCCGCGTGCGCCTATCATGCTTAAAGCATGACGATATTAGTATTCCACGATGACGTTTTCGTCTGCCACCAGTGACCTTGACGATCCGGATTAGAACCGAAATGGGTAAAACTTCGGTTTTACGAAGAACGTACTTAAAAAAATCCCGTACAAAAGTTGTTGTACGGCGTACACAATTTGAAAAGATTTAAAAAACGTGTAAAATATGGGAAAAACTTAAGTTGACAGGTGTGCCAAAGTAAAAATATAATATGGCTCTGGTTGTAAATTAACAAGTAAAGAGGAATGAAATTGGGCGGGCCGGCGGCTGAGTGGTTAGCGCGTCGGCCTTAAAATGTGGGACATGGGTTCAAATCCAGGTCGGTCCCCCTGTGTGGAGTTTGCATGCTCTCCCCACGGATTTTCTCCGGGTACTCCGGTTCCCTCTCACATTCCAAAGACATGCATGGTAGGCTGATTGGACATTCTAAATTGCCCCTAGGGATGAGTGTGAGCATGAATGGTTGTTTGTCTCCTTGTGCCCTGCAATTGACTGGCCACCAATTCAGGGTGTCCCCCGCCATTGGCCCGAAGTCAGCTGGGATAGGGTCCAGCACCCCCGGGACCCTAGTGAGGATAAATCGGTTTAGAAAATGAGATGGGGAAGATGAGAGGAATAAAATCACCTCAAATCCCTCCTTGATTGAAAATCAAGCTAAAATTGAATTTCCTCATTGGCTGATATTGATGGTGATCGATACCCAACACAATTGGCCTGAGAAGGTTAGCAGCAATGAAATTAATTCCATCAATGTCCCCGAATGAGATAAAACTGTTTTCCTTGGGGTGTTTTCGTTATATTTGTGTGACGTCATCTGCCGTCAAAGTTTATAGTGGAGAAAAAAAATGTAATTATATTTAAAAAAAACAATAATTAAAACAAAGGTTATTTTTAAGGATAGCAATTAAATTGGAGTTTTTAATATCAAAGTAAATAAAATGTTTTACAATAAAGAAAAATAAAATAAAAGTACACAGTATATACTTTAAATAAAACTCCACCATGACCCTCTTCTTGAAGTAAAAAGCAAATTTAAACAATATGACTAAATTAAAGCTATTGCAAAATAACGGGAACAAATCAACTAGAAGAAAAAACGCTGTTGCACCTTGACGTCATCCTTGAACTGATCTTGGACACTTTCCAGGAGACCAAGGATGAGACACCGCACCTCCTTGCCCACCCCTTCCACCAATAGCGGGGTGGACTCAGCGTACACGTCCTCCAAATGGCGCCTAACGAACATTAGATTAGATAACTTTATTCATCCCATATACGGGAAATTTCACTGTCACAGGATCAAGAGGGTGACAATACGGACACAGGAAAAGACATTTTAGACATAAATAAATAGGTAATAAATATGTTAATAAATAAATAAGTGTGTTGGTTATATATATATACCTATATATATATATATATATATATATATATATATATATATATATATATATATATATATATATACACACACATATACAGTTAATAATAATAATAATAATCAGACATAGGCCCTATACAGTTCTGGTCATAAGTTTACATACACTTGTGAAGAACATAATGTCATGGCTCTCTTGAGTTTCCAGTTATTTGTACAACTCTGATTTTTATCTGATAGAGTGATTGGAACAGATACTTCTTTGTCACAAAAAACATTCATGAAGTTTGGTTCTTTTGTGACTTTATTATGGGTTAATAGAAAAAGTGATCAAATCTGCTGGGTCAAAAATATACATACAGCAACACGAGTCAGCAATTTTGGTGACTTAGAAAGTTGTGTCAGTGAAATGAGCTTCATAGCATGGCCTCTTAACTTCTTGTGAGTGATTATGAGTGACGCAAACGCCCACAAACGCTACAATGGGAAAGTCAAAGGAGCTCAGCATGGATCTGAAAAAGCGAATCCTTGACTTGAACAAGTCAGGAAAGTGACTTGGAGCCATTTCAAAGCAGCTGCAGGTCCCAAGAGCAACAGTGCAAACAATTGTTTATAAGTATAAAGTGCATGGCACTGTTTTGTTACTGCCACGATCAGGAAGAAAACACAAGCTATCACCTGCTGCTGAGAGAAAATTGGTCAGGAGGGTGAAGATTCAACCGAGAATCACCAAAAGAACTGGTGCTTTACAGAGAGTAAATGGGATAATGAAGAAGGAGGATTACCTTCAAATTCTTCAAGATAACCTAAAGCCATCAGCCCGAAGATTGGGTCTTGGGCGCAGTTGGGTGTTCCAACAGGACAATGACCCCAAACACACATCAAAAGTGGTAATGGAATGGCTAAATCAGGGTAGAATTAAGGTTTTCGAATGGCCTTCCCAAAGTCCTGACTTAAAACCCATTGAGAACTTGTGGACAATGCTGAAGAAACAAGTCCATGTCAGAAAGCGATCAAATTTAACTAAACTGCACCAATTTGTCAAGAGGAGTGGTCAAAGATTCAACCAGAAGCTTGTGGATGGCTACCAAAAGCGCCTAATTGAAGTGAAAATGGCCAAAGGACATGTTACCAAATATTAGCGCTGCTGTATGTATATTTTTGACCAAGCAGATTTGATCACTTTTTTCTGTTCACCCATAACAAAGTCATAAAAGAACCAAACTTCATGAATGTTTTTTGTGACAAAGAAGTCTATGTTCCAATCACTCTATCAGAGAAAAATTAGAGTTGTACAAATAACTGGAAACTCAAGAGAACCATGACATTATGTTCTTCACAAGTGTATGTAAACTTTTAACCATATATAAATATATCTATGTACCTCGACATACGATCGTAATCCGTTCCGAGCGGAGATCGTATGACGAGGTTCTCGTAACTCGAGCGGACGTTTCCCATTGAAATGAATGGAAAACAAATTAATTCGTTCCAGCCCTCTGAAAAAACACCAAAAACAGGATATTCGATTGGAAAAAATGTTTTATTTCTTCTAATTCCCCATCTATTAAAAAGTAACACATAACTAGTGGTTTAATAGAAATAAAATGTGTTTAATCTAACTAAAATTGGGCGGATTTCGTCGAGGGGAGAGGGAGAGGCGCACAAAAGGGGCGGGAGGGGCTTCGTTTTTTTTCTCCACACAACACACTCATAAACGGAACAAATACTCCACCCTTACGTTCGCTATCGATGGGCTGTTTGCTGTTGTACTATTCCCTTCAAAATATTCCGAAAATGATGCACACAAATGTCCTCACAATTGGATAACCCACGACCACTTGCCAACGAGCAGCAGTCTTTTATCAGCGATCGCTCCGCTGCTCATGGGAGCTTCGGGGGCGCTAGCTAGCGGCTCCCTTTTAACTTGATTGTGGGTAAAGTTTTATTCTGAGAAAGAGTGCCATTGCCTGTCGGGGTTGTGTACACGAGTATACTTCATTACCCAGAAAGCCCTCTTTTTCCCGCGCATGCGCGTTGTGCGTTTCCTGGTCTGAATAACTCATTCGGTGCTCGTAGATATTTTTATACACGAAAGATATGCAAAAAAGACAGTGCCATGGCCACCTGGCTTGGTCGCATCACGAAATTTTGATCACATGACGGGCGAATCATTCGATCGAAATTTCCGTCGTAAAACGAGAATATTGTATGACGAGCGGTCGTATGACGAGGTACCACTGTGTATATATATATATGTATATATGTATATATATATATGTATATATATGATATATATATATATATATATATATATATATATATATATATATATATATGTATGTATATATATATATATATACATATACATACATAATTACACATAGATGCACACGGTTGGTCTTAACATTCAGCCATTTCTTTTGTTAAAGGGCCTGACAGCTGGTGGGAGGAAGGATATGCGGAGGCACTCCTTCCTGCAATGAGGGTGCAGCAGTCTATTGCTGAAAGAGCTTCGGAGGGACTCCACAAACTCATGCAGGGGGTGGGAGGTACTGTCCATGATGGACATCATCCTGGCCAGAATCCTCCTCTCTCCCACTTCCTCCACCGAGTCCAGAGGACAGTCCAGAACAGAGCTGGCCCTTCTTGCCAGCTTATTCAGCCTGTTCCAGTCCCTCTCCGTGCACCTGCATCCCCAAAAGACCATTGCATAAAACACTGTAGATGCCACCACAGTGTTGTAAAAGGTCCTCAGCAGTGTCCTGCACACTCCCAAGGACCATAATCTCCTCAGTAGGTAGAGGCGGCTCTGGCCCCTCTTGTACAGGGCATCTATGTTTGTGGACCAGTTTAGTTTGTTGTTGAAGTGAACACCCAGGTACTTAAATTTCTCCACGATTTCAATGACTGTGCCCTGGATGTTCACCTGAGTGTTGAGGATTCCTCCGAAAATCGATCACTATTTCCTTTGTCTGTGTTGATGTAGAGGTGGTTTCGCCTACACCAGTCAACAAAGGCTGTGATGACCCCCCTGTACTCTAGGTCGTTCTCGTCCCTCACTCGTCCATAAATAGCGGTGTCGTCAGAGAACTTCTGGAGGTGGCAGGTGTCTGTATTGTGTTTGAAGTCCGATGTGTAGAGGGTGAAGAGTGGGGAGAGCACCGTGTCTTGTGGGGCCCCCGTGCTGCAAACTACCACATCAGACATATAGTCCTGAAGTCTCACATATTGTCGCCTGTCAGTGAGGAAGTTGATGATTCATGCAGCCAGGTGGTGCTTTACTCCAGCCCAGGGGTGTCAAACTGGTCCTCAAAAGGCCGCAGTGGGTGCAGGTTTTCATTCCAACTCAACAAGAGGATACCTTTTGCAAGTGTAATCAGTTAATTAAAGTCAGGTGCTACTTATTGTGCTCCAGCCTCTTCCAGTTTCCCTCTCAGTAGGACTGGCTGAATGGTGTTGAAGGCAATGGAGAGGTAAAAAAAACATCATTCTCACCGTGCTTCCCGTGTTTTCCAGGTGTGAAAGAGACCTGTGCATCAGGTAGGTGGTAGCATCTTACACACCAATGCCTGGGCGATCGGCAAACCGCAGAGGGTCCAGCTCTGCATTCACCAGGGGACTGAGGTGATTCAGGATGATGCTCTCCATTGTCTTGATCAGGTGAGAGGTTAATGCTACCGGCCTGAAGTGGTTGGGCTCCCTGGGGTCCGTAGTATTTGGAACTGGGACCACACAGGAAGTTTTCTACAAGGTGGGGACCTTCTGCAGACTGAGGTTGAAAATATGCACAATCACTTTCCCAAGCTGATCCGCACAGTCCCTCAGTAGTCTGGAGCTGAGGCCGTCTGGACCGGTAGCCTTCCTTGCCTTGATCTTCTTAAGCTGTCTTGTCACCTGATCAAAAGTCATGCAGAGAACAGTGGGGGAGGAGGGTGACGTGTGATCGGTGGAAGAGGGGGAGGACGAGCAGGAGGAGGAAGGCGGGGGAGAGGTGCTTCTGGTCTGGGGGGTCAGAATTTGTTAAAGAACTGATTTAGTTCATTGGCCCACTCCCTGTCTCCAGACTCCGGGTTTCTCTCGCTGTTGCCTCCATGGCCCGAAATGGTGCTCAAGCCCCTTCAGACCTCGCTACCTCTCTGGAGTTGGTTTTCTAGCTTCCTCTTGTAGATGGCCTTAATGCCCTCTTCTTTTTGTTCAGGAAAGCCCTTAGATCCCGGGTGACCCATGGCTTATTGTTGGAGAAAAAACGGACCTTCTTGGAGGCTACAGTGTTCCAACCCTGAAGTTTATATAATCTGTGATACAGTGGGTCAAGCTGTCAATGTCTTTCCCATGTGAATTGCAGAGCACCTCCCAGTCAGTGGTCTCGAAACAGTCCCTGAGTACCATGCTAGCCTCCTAGATCCATTTTTGTATGATCCTTGTGGTTAGTTTTTTTCCTCACCATAGGGATGTAGGTGGGGATCAGACGGACCAGGTTGTGGTCTGAGCGGCCCAGTGGGGGGAGGGGGACTGAGCTGTATGCCTCCTTTGTGTTGGCACACACAGGCCCATAGTTTTGTGTTCCCTGGTATGGCACTTCACATACTGAGTGAAGGTAGGGAGAGTAGAAGCCAAGAAAGCATGGTTAAAATCACCGGAGATAAGAAGGAGACTGGGGGCGTGAAGCAGCTCGCGAGCGACTGCCGCATCGGCGGAAGGAGGTATATACGCAGTCATCGCGATAATGTGCAAGAACTCCCGGGGGATGTAAAACGGCCTGATGCTAAAAGCTACTAGCTCGATATCTCGAGTGCAAAGTTGCTCCTTCACCGTAACATGCCTGGGGCGACACCGTCTGGTATTAATAAAAACAGCTAGTCCCCCACCTTTCTTCCTACCGCTCTCCTTAGCTTTTCTGTCCGTCCTTACCGGCTGAAAACCATCCAAGGAGACGAAAGTCCGGTGTTAGTTCATTCAGCCAGGTCTCCGTGCAGCACATAATACAGCATTCCCGATAATCTCGTTGTAGTTTGGTAAGCGCCGTTAGCTCTTCCATCTTATTGGGGAGAGATCTTACATTCCCCATAATAATAGATGGATGCTGGGTCTGAAGCGTCGCTTTCTCTCCTGACATTTTTGTCCAGCTCTGCATCTTCTTCTTTTCCTCTGTAACCCCGCAGGGATGTCCAGGGGCACCCAGGTGTTGCGTAGCGCTAACAGCTGATTCCTTGTGTAAGACAGCGGAGGCATGGCTGAATGGGTCAAAAAATGTACAGAATTTGCAGAGAGAAACTAAACTAATAGAACAAAGACTGCCTGTTAGGGTTATTAGTCTTACATTGTTATATATTTGCTTGCAATGAAGAAAGTGCTTCGCTTACTACATCTAAAATGCCTGCTTGCAACGAAGTAAATGCTTTGCTCCTTAATTAGAATAAACAAAAAGGGAAGCCGAATCACTTGGACTGCTGGAATGTGGAGAAGATCCTTCGGCTGCACATGACCTTCAGTTGTTTTGACTATTTGACGTCTAACTTCTGTTTCCCACCCCGCCCTTGAGAGTTGAGACGTCCATTGTAACTAGGGTTCTTGAAGTTAATAAACAAGGAAAAGAAGCGTGTGACGCCAGAACGAACCTGGGTCGAGACCTGAAAGGTTCGATTTCTCCTTGCAAGAAAAACCCAGAAGATTAGTGCGTGCATTTGGGAATGCCTATTGGTGAACCTATCACTGCCTCTCGCACAACTTGAGGAGTCTTGAAAGTAAAGTCGTAAAACATTAAAGTATGGAGTATAAAGTATCATGTAAAGTATTGAAAAACAATAAAACGTAAAAACAAAAGATAAAAAAAAGCTGTAAAAACAGATTACGAGTGAGGACTTAAGGAGCTAATGCCACTGGCGTCATGTCACTTAAAGTATAAACAAATGATAAGAAACACAAAAAAACAAGTCAAATTACAAATACGAAAAGCCCTCCCAATGGTGGTTCTTCCGCCTGACTTCAGTGCGGGCAGTTTGGGTTCGATTCCCACTCGATGGGGATGTGATTGTGAGCGTGAGAGGTTGTCCGTTTCATTGTACTCTGCGATTGGCTGGCAACCGATTCAGGGTCCATAGATGGCTGGGATCGGCTCCAGCACCCCCGTGACCCTTGTGTGGATGAGCAGCTTGGAATGTGAATGAAAAAATAAATAAAAGCAAGCAACGCTATTTTGACTTTTTTCTAACAAAAATGATTAACAGCTGGCCCAACGGCTGAGTAGTTAGCGCGTTGGCCTCACAGTTCTGAGGTCCTGGGTTCGATCCAAGGTCGGTCCTCCTGTGTGGAGTTTGCATGTTCTCCCGGACGTGGGTTTTCTTCGGGTACTCCCCCCACATCCCCCCAAAAAATGCATGGTAGGCTGATTGAACACTCTAAATTGCCCCTAGGTATGAGTGTGAGCTTTAAAGGTTGTCCGTCTGTCTCCTCGTGCTCTGCGATTGGCTGGCCACCTATTCACAGTGTCCCCGACCTCGTGCCCGAAGTCAGCTGGGATAGGCTCCAGGTCCCCCCTTGTGAGGTTAAGTGATTAAAAAAATGAATGGATGAATGAAAAATGAAAAATACACACACACGCAAAATTAATTGGCTGCAAATAACAAACAGTCAATGAAAGCAATAAATATACCTCCAATCGGATCCAAAATGGATTAGACGCCTATATCCATCAATAGCAGACAATTCATTATGACACAGCTCACCCCTTGAATGATGTTCGCATATGTGTGCGCGTGTCATGTGATTACTGTAAGGTGTTGAAGGAGTTGACATAGGAGACGCAATATTCGCTCCAGAGCAGGTCTCCGACGAGCATAGGCAAACAACAGCGTCGGAACTCTCTGTCGAATCTGCACAAAAGAAACACAAGTCTTTGAACTGAACAGTGCACACATAGCATTGCCTCGTTTCTTTCTCCCATTTATTTATTTATTTTATAAATATGATGCCATTTGGGATTAAAAAACACTCCATAGCATCAGACCCTGCCTTGTTTGATATACAAAAGAAACTTTTATTTTTGAATGCATCACTTAATTTCAATGAAATCAAAGGTTATGTCCTCTTAATTGTGAGGATATACATAAAACATTCTTTTTGTTTCTGTCCATTTTTTGTGCGTCTCATCTGCCCTTTTTCTGCCAGAACATGGAAAACTGTTGTCATCTTCAAAGGGCACTCATTGGCTGCCATTGACAGGGCTAGACATCCAATTCATTTTGAAAGGGAGAGATGACTCCAACAAAGTAAAGGAACACAAAAAAATCCAAAACTGATTAAAACAATACAAACACACCCTCCCAACAAACCCCCACCAAAAAAACCAATACAAAACTTCAAGAAAACCAACACATACACATCAGAAAAAACAACCAACAAACATTCCTTCTCCCCTCAGGTAAAATGAAATTGGACGTTTAGCGCCATCAATGACAATCAACAAAATAACAAGGAATTGACCTGGAAAATGTCCCACAATGTGACAAATGACCCAAAAACTACTGGAAGATGGAGCAAAATATTCACAAGGATTTCCCCCAGAAACTGCATATTCTCATTTTATAAACAACAAATGTGATATCTATGACTGTTGCTACCTTTAGCAATGGCATAACTAGCCACTTCTGCTTTTGGAAGATTTTGTAATGTTTGCCATTAGAGGGAATTTTGATCAGCGTGAGTGAGAAAAGCACACAACCTTCTGGGGAAATCCTTCAGTTGGTCCAGGCAGGAAGCCATCACGTCTCCTTTCAGCTCAGCATTCACATGACTTGCGTTCATCACGTTTCCTCTCAATTTCTGCCAACAAAGGTGGATGACGGTCTGCTGCCCTTAACTGGCCAATCAAGACTCAATTGATCTGGCTCACCGTGCAGATGTCCATGTTGAAGTCAGAAGTGAACATGTGGTCATCATCAATGTCTGGGTGCTTTCTCACGCTCCAGAAATCCTTGTTCTCCAACTCCAACAGGCCATCCAAAAACGCTCTCATGTCTTCCTGGGTGTAAAAGAAAAGAGTGACGATCCCTTTTAGAGCTCCTCCACTTGAACATTTAAAACACATGGAGTCAAATTAGTGCCAGAGACAATTTGTGTTTGTTAAGAGGATAAAGATAATTTGTGCTATGACAAAAAATGAGCAAATGCCAAAAAGCTTTTTGTACTACCTTAAATATTTTTTTTGTTTTAAAATAGTTATGTTGCGTGTGATTTTTTTTGCAGAATATTTTTTCCTGCAGGGGGTGACAGGGAGACGTATCTGCCACTGCTCCGCATTATTGTTTGAAAATACGGATGCCTTGTTTACATTATAATACTGCTTTGTTTACATTATGATACTGCTTGGTTTACTTTAGAATGCTTTGTTTACATTATAATCCTGCTTGGTTTAATTTAGAATGCCTTGTGGACTAAGACGACGTCACAAGGTACCTCCTTGCAAAAGTGGAACCAGTTATGTTGAAAGATGTTTTCCTATTTTAATTAAGTATTACCAATAATGATTTAAAAGGTTTTAATCGTTATTCCAACAGCGGCCATGTCTGGTTTACAGTATCCGCAATATTTGAGGGATTACTGTAATCTGCAAACATCTATATACAAGCATGACTGTGGGGAGAGGAAAAGTAGTGGCTTAGAGTCTGAATATTACAGTACTAAGAACACTTAGGTAAAATAATTTTGACATTTATTGCTGTGAATAGCATCCAATGAGTTCAAAAGTACTTGAGCTGACCTTAACAGTGTTGCAAAACTTCTGCCGCAACCTAAGCAGAAAATCTTCGTCCAAGTGCAGTACGGCATCAATGTCACTCATTTCGGGCTGGAGGGCTGGACTTCCCATGATCCTCTCACTGTCAGTAGTAACGACCGGTATAATAATGGTAATAAAGCACATGCATAATGAAATACAGCATAAACAGTTGATACGTGAATGGAATAACTAGGGCCTGACCTGTGGTAGCGGTGTAAGATCCAATCCAGCAGGGCATAGAGGTCACGGAGGCACGTGGCACGGGCCTCCAGGGTGCACAAGTGGCGGCAGACAGCAGCGTGGTAGCTCCGCACGTACGTGGGGAAGACCTGGAAGCTGGGTGGGTAGCAGCGCCGAAGCTTTACCTTTACCTTCTCCAGATCCTCCACCACTGCCGTGCCCAGAAGGCCCAGGTGGACTGCTAGCCATGAGACGTTACTGAAGGTAGCAAGGTTTTGCATTTTGTCAGGACAAGATAAAGGTTTTTTTTTCTACATCAATCAATAAACCAATGATTTCACATGTTAGTTCCCTGAAAAGAGAAAGAAAGAAAATACTTTTTAAAATTCTGTAGTGATACCGTATTTACTCGCATACAAGACACCCGCGCGTATAAGCCGCACCCTGATTCACAATTCCCACCTCCATATTCATGGTTTTAATAGGGAGTACAAATGTGTTACTTTGAAGGTAAAATCTTAAGAAAAATCATCGCACGTGGTATTTTTGAGATACTGTATGAATGAAAAGCACATTATTAGGGTCAATATCATAAGGAAGTTAATATGCCTGTCTTTGTAAATGCAAAATATCAAATTATTCAATTTGAAAAAAGAAATAAGTCTATCTTGATGAGAACCTGATGCTTTCCAATTACAGAAATGACAATTTTCTTACCAGAAACTCCAATAGTTGTCACTTTCGAACAAGAAATACAACGAAAATAGACGGCAGCGCCCTATGTAAGATGGCTGCCCAGGACCTAGGTAAGATGGCTGTGCAGTGACGGGAACGTGAGTTTTTTCACGTTTTATACAAGATAAATACATTTTTTTTCTTGAATTTCATTCATAGACGTCAAAATAAATTTTATTTAGCATTTTATCTGTTTATCTTTTCTCTATTTAGAAATAAATGTAAGTATCGGCCGAATTCGTGTGCGTCGTGACGTCACACGCCGACGCAACGGCGCCGTTTTGTCGTGACATCATCGTGTCACGGCGCCATCAATTTGCAGTTTTTTGCGTGCCGTGTTTTTATGCGCGTATAAGCTGTACCTTCGATTCAGTCATCATGTGAAAAAAGTGGCTTATATGCGAGTAAATACGATACTACATACATACATTTACAATACAGCCAGGCTGCCTGCCGATTCGCCAGGTACTCGGACGATTCGCCGAAAGACGTTTGGCCGACGGACGTTTGGCCGACGGACGTTTCATCGCCACGGGATTTGCGCGCTCGCCCCGCCCCCGGATCGTGTGTACATGTTTTTCAACCTCGGCCCGTGGGCCATTTACGGCCCGTTAGGATTTTTAATCCGGCCCGCCGCCGGCATTGTCCAAATTATAGTAAAAATCACTCAACAGTCTCAATTTATTAGTCTACCGTCAATGGCAGCCCGGGAATAAGCACTCGGGCGGGCAGATGTAGCAGAACCAGGCCACAGGATGAGTTTTCCCCATGAAAAGAAAAGACAGCAATGGGGTCAAATCCAGCCGAAAACAGCATTTAATGATTAAATACAAATACTGGGGATTTTTAGACCTCAGAACCGGGCCCAGGGTGGTTGATTTCCCCGGTAAAATACAGCGATGAAGGGAAATACGTCTATATACGTCCATTCGCCAAACGGCCCAAAATGCACTAAAATGGGGTCAAATCCAGCCGAAAACAGCATTTAATGTTTAAATACAAATACTGGGGATTTTTAGACATCAGAACCGAGCCCAGGGTGGTTGATTTCCCCGGTAAAATGCAGCGATGAAGGGAAATACGTCCAGATACGTCCATTCGCCAAACTGACAGGTTGAAAATGTCAGCGAAGACTGGTGCTTGTTGGTCAGCCCATGTGTTTCCGTGGTATTCCATCTGGTCCTGTGGCCTTCCTGAGGTTGACAGCACAGAGCACACATCTCACACTCACTAGCTCCAGGGTGAGTGGGGTGGTTTCAGAGGTTGGATTGTATTGGAGTCGGGGGAGGCCGTCGTCACACCAGGTAATAATGGTTCGTCTTTAGGGCTTTGCTTGTCGGCTAAGAGGGGTGTATGATGGGGCCATGAACAATTAGAGGTGGTCTGACTGTCCAAACTGTGGGAGTGATATGGCTCTGTATGCACACTTGATGTTAGAGTAAGCATGATGCAGAGTTTTATCCTGTCAGGCCCCAGACTAGACTGGTGGCTGGTTGCGCCTGTCACCCTATCACAGGTCCAGCCCCTGATGACTCGAGTGCTGCCAGGTGTGAGTCAGTCTACAAGGAGTATTTAAAGCTACCAGGAACATGACCATGCTGCTGGATCGTCTAAACCAGACATGGGCAAATTACGGCCGGCTGGCCATATACGGCCCGTTAAGCCTTTTAATCCGGCCCGCCGATGTTGTCCAAATTATTATATATATATTTTTTCCAAGATGGCGCCGTCACGCGGAAGCCAGTGGCAGTAGCTCTGTCCACTCTTATTTGTTTTTCGTGTTTTACAGCCCTTCTATCTTTTTTTTCAATTACATTTTAATATTTCTTAATACATTCCTTTTTACTTTACTTTGTACTTTATACTTTTTACTTTAATGTTTTTACAACTTTCTTTGTTCTGTTAGCCTGGCTTCTTTCTGCCACTTCTTTTTGTGAACCATCAGCCATGCCTACGCTGTCACACACATGGGACTAGCTGTTACAATACGCAGCAGAAGGAGCAACACCTCAATCCCGTTGGAAATTCGGAGCTGGACAAAAGTGCCGGGAGAAGAAGCAACCCTTCTGATCAATGTTCCCTCTAATTTTTCGTTGGTCTGAGCAGAAAGTCAACCTCCCTGAGCGCACCGAGTACCAGTGTGAGCGACATCATCGGTACTCGGATGATTCGCCTAAAGACGTTTCGCCGACGGACGTTTGACAGACGGGCAGGTCGCCGAATGAACGTTCGGCGGAACGTCCATTCGGCGACCTGTCCGTCTGTCAAACGTCCGTCGGCGAAACGTCTTTAGGCGAATCATCCGGTCACGACATCATCATTGCTCGCTATGGGCACACCAGTATCACACCTGCCACAAGCAGGTGCATGTCAATGTTCCCTCTAATTTTTCATGTAAAACATGCTGTAAAACACGAAAAACATAAGTGGACAGAGCTACGGCCACTGGCTGCCGCTTAAACGGCGCCATCATGGGGAAAGGGGTAAAAAAAATAAATAAATAAATAAATAAATAAATAAAAATAGAAATCCCTTTTTTTTTTTACTGCGCGCCATATGATTGCTGCTGCGCAGAGAAGACGAGAGTAGTGCGCAATTGCGCACGCGCGCAGCTTAGAGGGAACACTGCTTCTGATCAACCATTCCATCATTGGATAAGATGGAAGAGCTGTCAGCGCTTACCAGGCCGGAAGCGGAGTCCTGCTCTGCTGCTGTTGTCTTCAGCTCCAGACTACTGAGGAACTGTGCGGATAAGCTTGGAAGAGTGACTCTGCATATCCTCTACCTCGGTCACAGTCTGCAGAAGTTCCCCATCTTGTGGAAGACTTCCTGTGTGTGGTTACGGTTTTTGTCCAACTTTACAACGTCTTTTTGAGTCTGTATCCATTTTAGCTACCACAACCAAGATGGCGCCGTTAGAGTGGCAGCCGGCGGCAGTAGCTCCGTCCACTCTTGCTCGTTTTGTGTTTTTGCTGCTTTTCTGTCTTAATGATCTGATTTGGTGATTCTTAATGATCCCATTTACTTTGATTTGCTTTGTACTTTTGCTTTATTGTTCTCTCTAATCTTCCTCTGCTACTGTCATAATGAAATTTCCCAAATACTGGATGAATAAAGTTATCCAATCCAATCCAATCCCCTCATTTCCCCGATAGATGGTGCACTAGCCTGGTAAAAGTATGTAAATGTGTGTGGGAGCTACTTGAGAATACTGACACATTTCTGAACATTTAACTTTTACTGTGGACATCCTGACACACATGAACGAGCTGAATGTGAAGCTCCAAGAGAAAAAAACAGTTTGTGCATGAAATGCAAGCAAACCTTCCGCCTTCAAAACCAAGCTGGTTTTATTTTTCAAGCAAATATCAGATAAGTCATTTGCTCATTTCCATACACTGGTTGCGTTAAAAGAGCCCCTTCATGTGAAAAAATACAGGAAATCATTGGATGACCTGCATGAGCAATTCTGCCGTCGGTTTTGTGAGTTTGGAAAAATTGACAGCTGGTGTCATGTCCTTTCTCACCAGACCCGGAAACGGTTCCACAGGATTTGCAGTTGGAACTGATTAAATCCAATGTGACAAGTTCAACTCCCTGAAAGTCTCTGAGTTTTAGGCTTCATTAAGTGCAACCATATTTCCAAACGTCCAGAAGATGGCACAGAGAAATTCTGGTGTTATTTGGCTCTACATATGTGTGAACAGACCTTTAGTATCATGAAAACCAAGAAAGCACCCCATAAATCACAGATGAGTGATGAGTATGTTCATACTTTAGTCCTTTTTTCTGTTTATGTTTCATTTTTAGTTTTTTATATGTATCGTATCTTGTGCTGACCTGGCCCGCCTGTCAAATTTTTAAAGTCAATGTGGCCCCCGGGCCGAAAAGTTCTCCCGACCCTGGTCTAAACAGAATACTGTGAGGTACCCTCTCGCGTTTTTCCTTGCCGGTCTTATTGATACTCGACCTCTTGTTGGCACCCAGGATACCGATCACGCTCTGCCCCCACGACCACGGATCACGGACCAAGGACAACGACCACGGATCACGCACCACGAACAACGACCACAGATCACGGACCACGGACAATGACTGCGCCTTTGAACCTGTACACGACACACGGACTCCACTACCACCCCCCCTTATTCCCTGGAAGCGGAGATTGCCGTGCCCTCCGTCCAGGCACACCTGACCAGATGTGGCCGTATCTGGGAGAAGGCCCGGGCCACGTTTCATCTTGCTTCCAACCGTGCCCAAGGGCAGGCCAACCGCCTGGAACATGGCGATTTACGCGCAGGTGTAATTTCAAATGATTTGTCTTGCTTACAATGGATCTGATGTTGGCAAGGTAGACGCTTGGCAGCAATGGTTTGTGTGGCTGTTTTCTGAGCTTAGTCAACAGGTCACCTCTGGAGCCTCGCTTCTGCTTCTTCACCCAACGCCCCCTCCTTCACCGGCCAAACCCGATAACAATCCATGGAGGCCCCGCTAATCTCGGTATCTTTTGCAGAATGTTGTGTGTACAATGGAATTCGCTAGAAACTGTAGTTTCCTGGTGGAAACCGTTGTTTAATAAGTCTATACGGTTATATTTTATGTTAAAGTCCAGCATTGACGAAAAATGTGCGAAAAAACATGCAACAAAAATGTGAAAAGTGTGCACTGGTAGAGAGAGCTTGAAGCGGCTGCATGCTCACGCACCTCCATCTTGGCCAAATATTAGGATATTTTCAAACATCTGCTTTTGCTCTAGAAAACAATCATGCGATTCCATAATATTCATAGTTCAAATTTGCAATCCTTCATTTTTGGCTCGAATGCCTATCCACACAAACCGTGAAGCCCAGAATCATACAACAGTAAATAACAATTTCTGTATCAGTTGACTCAGGCCCAAAATAATCAGTGTTTAAAAAGCCACAGTAAATGGTTTATAACAGGCCTCGTCTGGAGTTTACCTACCTGTGGTTAGTGGGCTCCAGATGTACGCTCTCAACTTTGTGTCTAGCACCCTCCTCCACTGCATCCCTCCAGGCATCCATCCAGCTCCCCTGAAGTCCACTAGGTTCCCGGGACTGCTTGTCCTCTTCCTGGATGATGCGGGCCACATGGACCAGCAGCCCCGCATTCCTGGCGGGCAAGGAGACCGAGCTGCGGACGATTGAGGCCATCTTCAGGCGCAGGTCGCCGTAGAGGAGGCTGATGTCCTTCTTCCTCTTGGCCAACTCCACAGGGGAGGCTTCCTGGGCTAGGCACAGATGCTCCCTCTGGAACTCCCCTCGCAGGGCCAGCAGATGAAGGTGCGCCTCCTCCAGGACCTCCATCTGAATCAGTTTGTTAATCTGCATCACTGCAAAAAGCAAGTAATTTCAAAATTGATGCATGCTGTAAAGGTTATACAATATTGTTGTCTACATAAGAAAGACAGTAGAATATTGAACAGTTCTACAACCGGTGCTTCAGTTGCGGAGGAATAATTTTTTCTGACTGATTTCTCACTCAAATAACATTTCGCAAAATCGCTCGTTTGCACAGAGTGGCATGTAGGCGTAATTTAAGAGGATGCCTGAGACCAAGCCCGCCTGCCAAACCCAAAGCAACGTCCCATTTGAGCCTCCGGGAACATACTTTCAAAATTTCGGGGCCGTACGTGTTTCGAAAAAAAAATATTTCTTTTCATGGTGATAACTGGGTCGCAATGGCAAAAGACACTGCCTGGAAAGACGTAAAGAAATAAAAAGAGTGACTTTTTGTTGCCACTAGTTGGTGTTGTGGAGTTTAAGCAAATAACTACACGCCTGTTCAGGGCGTGACTCTCAATAAACTCTGGTACAAAGTAAAAAGTCACAAAATGTTGTAGCTCTACGTTAAAAAATATTATTAGAGAGACCATTTTTAAGTTTGTAGGGGGCGCTGTTGAAATAGTTTTTATAAGATTTGTTAGCAACGCATATCAAGTGTTTTATTGAGTACCGGAAATATGTAGGCCGAATTTCGTGGCCATACGAACCTCCTAAGACCCCAAAATACGTCCTGTTTTGGCGAACGAGTCATCATGGCAAAAAGCAACAACGTGTGGTCCTGGGATTCGAAACAAAAATGACCAATATCCTGTTAACGTCAAAACTGAAAAGCTGATAAATGGAAAAAATAAAGTTTGATGTACATGCATTGGATTGGATTGGATTGGATAACTTTATTCATCCCGTATTCGGGAAATTTCGTTGTCACAGTAGCAAGAGGGTGAGGATGCAGGAATAGGAAAGGCATTTTAGACATAAATAGATAGGTAATAAGTAAGTTAATAAATAAATACATGAATAAATATATAAATAAATAAGCGTGTTGCTTAGCACATATATACATAAATACACAAATATACATGCATGCATAAGGTAGGTCTTAACACTCAACCATTTTTTTGTTAAAGAGCCTGACAGCTGATGGGAGGAAGGATCTGCGGAAGCACTCCTTCCTGCAATGAGGGTGCCACAGTCTACTGCTAAAGGAGCTTCGGAGGGACTCCACAGACTCATGCAGGGGGTGGGAGGTGCTGTCCATGATAGACGTCATCCTGGTCAGCATTCTCCGCTCTCCCACTTCCTCCACAGAGTCCAGAGGACAGCCCAGAACAGAGCTGGCCCTCCTGACCAGCTTATTCAGCCTGTTCCTGTCCCTCTCCGTGCTCCCACATCCCCAACAGAGCACTGCATAAAACACTGTAGATGCCACCACAGTGTCGTAGAAAGTCCTCAGCAGTGTCCTGCACACTCCAAAGGACCGTAGACTCCTCAGTAGGTAGAGGCGGCTCTGGCCCCTTTTGTACAGGGCATCTATGTTTGTGGACCAGTCTAGTTTGTTGTTGAGGTGAACACCCAGGTACTTAAAATTCTCCACGATTTCAATGTCTGTACCCTGGATGTTCACCTGAGTGGTCTGTTGAGGATTCCTCCGAAAATCGATTACCATTTCCTTTGTCTTACTGGTGTTGATGTAGAGGTGGTTTTGCCTACACCAGTCAACAAAGGCTGTGATGACTCCCCTGTACTCCAGGTCGTTCCCGTCCGTCACTCGTCCAATAATAGCGGTGTTGTCAGAGAACTTCTGGAGGTGGCAGGTGTCTGTATTGTTTGAAATCCGATGTGTAGAGGGAGAAGAGGAGTGGGGAGAGCACTGTGCCTTGTGGGGCCCCCGTGCTGCAAGCTACCACATCAGATATACATTCCTGGAGTCTCACATATTGTGGTCTGTCAGTGAGGAAGTCGATGATCCATGCGGCTAGGTGGTTCCTTACTCCAACCTCCTCCAGTTTCCCTCTCAGTAGGACCGGCTGAATGGTGTTGAACGCACTGGAGAGGTCAAAAAACATCATTCTCAGTGTGCTTCCCGTGTTCTCCAGGTGTGAAAGAGACCTGTGCATCAGGTAGGTGGTAGCATCTTCCACACCAATGCCTGGACGATAGGCGAACTGCAGAGGGTCCAGCTCTGCATTCATCAGGGGGCTGAGGTGATTGAGGATGATTCTCTCCAATGTCTTGATCAGGTGAGAGGTGAATGCTACCGGCCTGAAGTGGTTTGGCTCCCTGAGGTACGCAGTCTTAGGAACTGGGACCACACAGGAAGTTTTCCACAAGGTGGGGACCTTCTGCAGACTGAGGCTGAGGTTGAAAATATGCAGAATCACTTTACCAAGCTGATCCGCACACTCTCTCAGTAGTCTGGAGCTGAGGCCGTCTGGACCGGTAGCCTTCCTTGCCTCGATCTTCTTTAGCTGTTTTATCACCTGATCGACAGTAATGCAGAGACCGGTGGAAGAGGGGGAGGAAGAGGAGGAGAACGAGGGGGGAGCCTTGCTTCTGGTCTGGGGGGTCAGGGGAGTGGGGGCAGGACTGAATCTGTTAAAGAACTGATTCAGTTCATTGGCCCACTCCCTGCCGCCGGACTCCGGGTCTCTCTCGTTGTTGCCTCCATGGCCCGAAATGGTCCTCAAGCTCCTCCAGACCTTTTTGGTGTTGCCTCGCTGGAGTTGGTTCTCCAGCTTCCTCCTGTAGATGGTCTTTCCCTTCCTTATCTCTCTCTTCAGCTCCTTCTGGACCATTTTCAGACTCTTTCTCCCCAGACCTAAAAGCCCTCTTCTTCTTGTTCACGAGGGCCCTTAGATCCCTGGTGACCCACGGCTTATTGTTGGAGAAACAACTGACCTTCTTGGAGGGCACAATGTTCTCAACACAGAAGTTAATATAATCTGTGATGCAGTGGGTCAAGATGTCAATGTCATTACCATGTGAATTGCACAGCACCTCCCAGTCAGTGGTCTCAAAACAGTCCCTCAGTACCATGCTGGTCTCCTCGGTCCATCTTTGTATGATCCTCGTGGTAGGTTTTATTTTCCTCACCATATGGATGTAGATGGGGATCAGATGGACCAGGTTGTGGTCTGAGCGGCCCAGTGGGGGGAGGGGACTGAGCTGTATGCCTCCTTTGTGTTGGCATACAGCAGGTCCAGAGTTTGGCACTTCATATACTGAGTGAAGGTGGGGAGAGTAGATGCCAAGGGAGCATGGTTAAAATCACCAGAGATAAGAAGGAGAGACTGGGGGTGTGACGTTTGCAGCTGGGACACGTGAAGCAGCTCGCGGGCGACTGCTGCATCGGCCGAGGGATGTATATACGCAGTTATTACGATAACGTGCGAGAACTCCCGGGGTATGTAAAACGACCTGATGCTAACAGCTACTAGCTCGATATCTCGAGTGCAGAGTTGCTCCTTCACAGTAATATGCCCGGGGCTGCACCATCTACTATTAATAAAAACAGCTAGTCCCCCCCTTTCTTCCTACCGCTCTCCTCAGCATCTCTGTCCGCCCTCACCAGCTGAAAACCATCCAAGTAGACGAGAGAGTCCGGAATTAGTTCATTCAGCTAGGTCTCCGTGAAGCAATAATGCAGATTTTCTGATATTGTCGTTGTTGTTTGGTAAGCGCCGTTAGCTCTTCCATCTTATTGGGGAGAGATCTTACGTTCCCCATAATAATAGATGGAATGCTGGGTCTGAAGCGTCGCTTTCTCTCCTGACATTTTCGTCCAGCTCTGCATCCTCTTCTCTTCCTCTTTAACTCCGCGGGGAGGTCCAGGTCCAGGTCCAGGGGAATCCAGGTGTTGCGTAGCGCTAACAGCTGATCCTTTGTGTAAAACAGCGGAGGCATGGCTGAGTGGGTGTTGGAATTATTTTATATAAGTTATCCTGATTCTGGTATGACTGTCGAAATGTTAGTTAATAGAATGAGAGTGTCTTGGGCCCTGGAAAGTTTCACCTTAGAGGAACTACCCAGGGGGGCCGACGCCTGTCTGTTTGAACTATTGTGTGAGGGTTGCAGGGTATCAGGAAGGAGACTGTAAAGATGTTATCTCGAAGGGGCATATGGTCATGATCAAAGAACCTTTTGTAACTGGGAGAGATCTCGCTCTCCTGTGATCAGCTTGAAACTTCCTGTAACTTGGACACTCCCAAAACACAATAAGAGACTAGGCGAGGGGAGATTTTCTTCAGAGTGTTTTTGGAGGGCTGTGACGAGGGACAGTCTCTGAACCTCTCATTTTTTAAATAAAGTTAACTCAAATTCTCTGTGATTTCCTTCTTTTCAGGTTGGTGAAACAAATGTCTGGTGTTTGAACTCAACATTTAATTGGTCCTTCGAGCCGGATTCCAAGATACCGGACGATCCCAGCGGGTGAGCAAGATCCAGAAAAGTCTGTGGCCACAGCATAAAGATCCTTTTCCAGGACTGTTTCTTCCTTACGGGCTGGGGTCCAAAGGTTGAAGGGATACCGAGGACGCAGAGAATCGTGAGTAAATTTTATTTAAAAAAGGAATGAATGAGAACGAAGTAAATTAAAAATCCGCAGGCGTAACAGACTTGGAAAAGACTAATTAAACTCTGTAAAGGATAGCGGAGTCCTGATTAAAGAAATAAAAGCCCTGAGAATCCTAGGCCCTATCAGGTAAAATTCAAACAACAAACATCCGCGGCGTAACAGACCCCCTTAGTTGCAAAAGACTAATTAAACTCTGTAAAGGATATCGGAGTCCAAGTTGTATTGAACAAACAATAACCAGAAATTCGTGGCGTAACAGACCCCCTTAGTTGGAAAAGACTAATTAAACTCTGTAAAGGTTTGCGGAGCCTTGGTTGCGAATTAAAAGGAGTGAACGTGCAAAAAAGTGTGTATGGAAATACATTTTACCATTTGGTGATTTGTATCTCATATCAAACAACAGGAGACAAATGTCGACCTTTAGTGGATGTATGTAGACATGAAACTCCGCCTGAAAAGGTTGAAGTGAGTTTACCACTAAAGGAATTTATCGACATCCTGTTGTCTAAACCCAGTGTTAGTGCACTATAGGTGCAAAGACCCACTGGGACTAAATTTTATTCAAAAATGGGTAAAGTACAGAGTAAAACAAGTAAAAAAGAGGAATTCCTCTCGGAACTTGCGTCTAAAGACTGGAAGATAGTTCATAGAGAGGATCCCGACGCGGTGGAATCCTTGCGTTATTGGGTAAAAAAAATATGGGTTCACCGGTAGACTAATAATAAAAGATATCCGTGAACTACAACAAAAAATCGAAAAATCGTGTAACAAAAAACGAAGTAAAATGCAAAAACAAGGTTATGATCAAACCAAAGCGTGGTTGCGAATAGCAGGGCAAATAAAAGAGGGTGAGAAAGTAGCTAAACAAAAAAGAGAAGAGATAACTATATTAGGCCTGTTAAAAAACAGTGGTCCCTCTTCAGCTCTCCTCGTGCGAGGCTCCACACGCAAGCGGGGAGCACGACGACGAGGGGGGGGAAAGGGGGCCTGCTGGTCGTGCGGCAAAGAGGGCCACATAGCCAGGGAATGCGGGGGCAACCCTCCCCGCGCACAGCGACGACATGATAGCGCACGACGAGAACAGGAGGTAGCAAAACAAATGGTTAACAAAAGTAAGGGGAATAGATAGATAAAACAGGTGGTGAAGCCTCCCCCTTCACAGATGCGGACCCCCCTCAAGCTAAACACTCTTTGCAAACAAAAGGAGAGGGGGGGTGGCGGGGGTACGCCCATACAGTTTACTGCTCCCTTCACACCAAAAACAAAGGGCAGGAAAGACTACCACAAGAGAGACAGAGATAGTTGATAGTGTTATGATATATTAGTGGAAAAATTATGGGTCTTTTATTAAACACTAAAATTTATATTAGGAAATGCCTAGTGAAAGATTATTTTCCCTAAATTCTAATTGAGGTAATAGTGAGCACAGAAAATTGCTCTTATTTTAAATAAAACTGCCTTCTTAGAGCGGATAGGAATTCAGCCAGAGCTTTAACTATTTGTTTTAGAAATATGAGAGTGATTTGCGATTTAGACTTAAGTATTAAGAATCATCCAAATTATTAATGATATCAAACATGAAAACAATGCAGAAATGGCATTTATCCAAATTATTAGGTAAATTTAGATAAATTGTTTGTCTTTTTGTGTTTCTAATTGGCCGACCATCAAGATATAATCAATCAGATATCAAGGTGGAAAATGATTTAGAAATTTGAAATCAATTTTTGATGAAAATTATGGAAAATTGTTTAGTCAAATGAAATTTTAATGGTAAAAGCAGCAGTACTCCAAACGTGAAATTTGAAGTGGAGAAACAAATCTGCTATGCAAAATTTAGGAGCACTGAGAAAAAAAACAGTGCTTGATACCAAATTCCAAAGTACTATTGATTTATTGTGATAATGGCATCCAAATTGTGTTAACAGAATAATTGACTGAATTGACAAAAGTTTCCATATTTCGTTCCGAAAAGAAAAAAAAATATGGAAATCTAATTTAGTGGAATGTACCAAACGCCATTATTAACTACACGATTGGAACTGGAGGATGAGGCTAATCATATGTCTGCATAAAAGAAAAAACTTTAAAGAAACGCATTAATTTTGGGTTGGCAGAGGGAGATTGCATTTCTCAACAGGAAACATGATGAGCAACCCGGGATGAGAGTGCAATAGTTCCTGACCAAACCAGCAGACATGAAAATAGCGGATCCATTTTGTGCTCTGTAAGAATTGTTCTCTCAGTTGAAACGTATGATGAGACAGGTAAGATAAACTTTTTGACGTAATCAGATAAAATGGCAAGCACTCCAATATTGATTGGAAAGATTATTGCTCGGGGAGCAATGCTGTAAGCCATGAGGAACTTTTTATATTGGTTTTATTGTCTCCATATAAAAAAAGCGTTTCAATTGAGACTACACCTTCTTACAGATAGTTAAAGTAAACAATTGTGACTAGATCTTCTTACAGATTTTTAAAGTAAACAATTAGAGAGAAACGAGAAACTACAATGGATAGAAATGTAACTAGAATTTAATTTTATGCCTGACTATTGAAAAATAATGATTAAGAAAGTTTTATAGGAGATGATTGGCAAACTCCGAAGACAAGGGAATGTTACATTTGATAATAAGACTACTAGTTTGGGATATTTTGAATTAAAAAACACTGAGGTTAATATGCAACACAATACACATTGTTAGATGAATTTGGGACTTGATTAGTATGCATTTTAAAAGTAATGGGCTTTGATTGCTCTAAAGGATACAATTATGCTAGAAATATTGACCCTGACAAACAAGGGGTGGTTACATTTTACTGGGTTCAATTCTATTTAGAATTATAAATGTGTGCATTTTGTTTCTGAATATTAATTGATGTGAATCTAAACTGTTACAGAGAACGGGAAAGCTGTTTTCCTGAGGAGAAAGCAGCCTGGTTTGCTTTTTGTATTTTTCCTATTCTTAGTATGATTAGTTAATTTGTGTAATTGTAGGAAAGAGGAAAAAACAAATATGGGTTTTGATCTTAACAAGGAAACAGTGTTCAAAATAGAATATCAACTAGCATGTTTAATTTTGACTGATAAGGTATTTAAATTTTCACAAACATAATGATGAATGTTAAGCACGTGTTAAAGACAACGACAGAACACAGCAGCATACACAACAACAAAACTGAGCCGATCTCAAGAATAGTGCAGACGAACTGTACAAAGCTAAAGGCCTACCGTACCTACCAAAAATGTATTCCATAATTGAGCCATAAATGTCTCAACAGGGGGGAGGTATGGTGAAGAGGTATAAATACCTATTTTAAAATTTTTGTAGGAACTGTTTAATTTGTTATTTTATTGATCTGTAAAGAACATGGGATCTCCAGAATCATCTGGAGTGACAATGGAGCTCATTTTTCAAACAGCATAGTGCAAAACATGGCAAAACAACTGGTAGAACTAGCTCGAGATTAACACTTTTTGAGATAGTTATTGGAAGACCATTTCAACTTCCTTTATGGGAAGATGAAGGAGAGAAACTTATCCAAAGAACATGTAAGGTGCCGTGATCTTTTGTCTATCTTGCAGGAGGTGGTGTAGCCAGGTGACTGGATCCTGATCCGAGTCATAAAAGTGAAGTCCTGGTTCTCTCCACGATGGGAAGACCCATTCGTGGCCCAACTCACCAACCTCCACAGCAGCAAAGATCGCTGAAAAGTCAAAGTCGATTCAGGTCAAGAGTTCGAGACAGGTGACTCTGAGTGGACTAAGTCGGACGGTGTCAAAACCCTTGTCCGTGAAGAAACTCATCTGACGTCTACTCACCAGCCACGAGCACCCCTCACTTAACCCTGACCTCCCATAGACTTTGCACCTCTATACAGAAGCCACAGTGAAAGCTGTTGCCATCCACATCACAGTGACTGGACTGTCAGTGACAGCCTGGGCGTATCTGAACGCCCCGCCCACAGAGCCTCGAGTTGGAAAACAAGTGCAGGAAACGTCCTGCCTCAACACTGGAAAGGCAGAGCCAAGCGGTCCGCTCCTGGATGGGGTCAGGGGACCCAATCTACATCAACAACATCGGGGTTCCCTGCGGCATACCAGATGAGTATAAGCTCGCTGACCAAATTGCACGACTCCAGAACAGGACGGAGGAAGGGTTTGCAGCCATCCATGAACAGTTGTCGGTGACCTCCATCTTTGGCGACCAATGCTGCACGTTCATCCCTAACAATACAGCAGCTGACGGGAGTTTAACCAAGGCCCTGGAGGGCCTTCGATCCCTCAACAGCAAGATGAAAGAACATTCTGGAGTCGACACCTCAATGTGGGGCGAATTTGGTAGCATGTTTGGCGAGTACAAACAGTTGATTGTATCAGTTTTAATGTCAATCGCTGTTTTTGCTGCCATTCTCACAACTTGTGGATGTTGCTGCATTCCCTGTATTCGTGCGTTATGTGAAAGGTTAATAACAAATGCTATACAACCAGTCAAATCAGAAATGTATGCCTTATTGACATCTGGAGGCGAACCACGGGATGACGACGACGCCGACGCATCTGGGGATGAGGAGGAAATGCAGTTCATAGGACTGCCTGACATGTTCCCAGATGCTAAACACTATGCCTTGTTGACTTTTGAGTGTAATGTTTTTTCTGTTATTTTTGTGATCCTGTAATGTGAAAATCTGAAAAGAAGAGGTTATGGATGATGATATTTTATAGCAGAATCTGGATAAACAGGAGGGTTATGTTGGAATTATTTTATATAAGTTATCCTGATTCTGGTATGACTGTCGAAATGTTAGTTAATAGAATGAGAGTGTCTTGGGCCCTGGAAAGTTTCACCTTAGAGGAACTACCCAGGGGGGCCGACGCCTGTCTGTTTGAACTATTGTGTGAGGGTTGCAGGGTATCAGGAAGGAGACTGTAAAGATGTTATCTCGAAGGGGCATATGGTCATGATCAAAGAACCTTTTGTAACTGGGAGAGATCTCGCTCTCCTGTGATCAGCTTGAAACTTCCTGTAACTTGGACACTCCCAAAACACAATAAGAGACTAGGCGAGGGGAGATTTTCTTCAGAGTGTTTTTGGAGGGCTGTGACGAGGGACAGTCTCTGAACCTCTCATTTTTTAAATAAAGTTAACTCAAATTCTCTGTGATTTCCTTCTTTTCAGGTTGGTGAAACAAATGTCTGGTGTTTAAACCTAACAGTGGGTCAGAATATAATGTCCAGAATTCGCAAAGATAAACTAAACTAATAGCTCAAAGACTGCCTCTTGCACAACTTGAGTCTTGGAGTAGAGTCTTGAAAGTAAAGTTTTAAAACATTAAAGTTTGGTATATAATATATAAAGCAAAGTAACAAGTAAAATCCTAAGAGACAATAAAATGTAAAAATAAAGGATAAAAAAGCTCTAAAAAAGCCCTAAAAACACAGAATACGAGTGAGGGTTTAGGGAGCCACTGCAACTAGCAGCCGCTTTGAACAGCGCCTATGATGCACTATTGAATATAATATGATGCACATTGAAGTACAGCTACGTTAGAGCACTTGAAAGTAAGGGCACGCAGTTTGCCACAACGGTTCCAGGAGATTGATGAAAACATGGTCAGAGGCATTGTATTTGGGAATTAGCTTGACAGTGTCATGTCTTTGTACAAAAGCATTCATTCATTCATCATTCATTCATTTTCTGTACCGCTTTATCCTCACAAGGATCGCGGGGGTTTCTGGAGCCTATCCCAGCTGACTTTCGGGCACGAGGCGGGGAATCAGTGGCCAGCCAATCACAGGGCACTAGGAGAGAGACAATCAATCATGCTTATATTCATACTTAGAGGCAATTTAGTGTTCAACAGCCTATCATGCATGCCTTTGGAATGTGGGAGGAAACCAGAGTACCCGGAGAAAATCCACGCAGGCCCTGGGAGAACATGCAAGCTCCACACAGGTGGACCAACCTGGATTTGAATCCAAGACCCCAGAACTGTGAGGCCGACGCGTGTACAAAAGCACATTTGTACAAAAAAGAAACAGCGATCACAATTCCCCATCACCATATTCCTTGTGCGCTGAAAACCCCTCGCAGAAGCTCCTCCTGCTGACCCTAGGGCACTTATGATTTGGACTAAACCTCCAATAGCCAGTTTTTTTTTAAATCAAGTGCAGAGGAACTATTTTCACTGTACAGTACTGCAAGTATTTAATTTTTTTTCATATAAATTTTCTATTTAGATATTCATAGATTTATTCATACGCCTATAACTGGAGCATTTATTTATTTATTTATTTTCCAAGATGGCGCCGTCCACTTATTTGTTTTTCGGGTTTTACAGCCTTTCTATCTTTTTTTTAAATTACATTTTAAGATTTCTTAATACATTCCTCTTTACTTTACTTTGTACTTTATACTTTTTACCTTAATGTTTTTACAACTTTGTTCTGTTAGCCTGGCTTCTTTCTGCTACTTCTTTTATGGAACCATTCAGCCATGCCTACGCTGTCATACACGTGGGATTAGCTGTGAACAATACGCAGCAGAAGGAGCAACATCTCGATGCTGCTGGAAATCCGGACCTGGGCAAAAGTGCCGGGAGAAGAAGCGATGCTTCAGACCAATCATTCCATCTATTATTATGGGGAAAGTGAGACCCCTCCCCGATAAGATGGAAGAGCTGTCGGCGCTTACCAGGCCAGAAACGGAGTTGAGGGGTTGTACTCTGTTACTGTTGATTCTTCAGCTCCAGACTACTGAGGGACTGTGCGGATAAGCTTGGAAGAGTGACTACATATTTTCAACCTTGGTCTGAGTCTGCAGAAGTTCCCCATCTTGAGGAAGACTTCCTGTGTGTGGTTCCAGTTTTATCCAACTCTACAATGTATTTTTCTTGTGTATGTATCCGTTTTTGCTATTGCAAACAAGATGGCGCGGCTCAAGTAGCAACCGGTAGCGGTAGCTCCGTCCGCTCTTGCTCTCTTTGTGTTTTTGCTGCTTTACTGTCTTTTTTTATTGCATTTTGGTACCGTAATTACTCGAATATAACACGCAGATTTTTGCTATATAATTAATTCCAATAGTTGGGGGTGCGTGTTATAATCAAAAACTTTTTTTTTTTTTTTTTTTTTTTTGTGTCTTGTTACATGGCCCTTAGCCTGGTGCTTTTTCTTGCCAAATAAATTGAATTGAAATTGAATTGAATAAAATAAATTACAAATTTTCGATCGAAAAAAGCATTGTCAAACTCACTTTGACGCACTGATTTTACGTCATCTCGTAGAGCCGACGCACGGATTTTACGTCATCTCGTGAAGCCGACGCACGGATTTTACGTCATCTCGTAAAGCCGAGACCACCACTGCCCCCCTCTAGCCTCGTACCCGTCTCAGTTCACCCTCTCTCAGTTCAGTGTTATAATCAATAAATAAAATAAATTACAAATTTTCGATCGAAAAAAGCATTGTCAAACTCACTTTGACGCACGGATTTTACGTCATCTCGTAAAGCCAATCGGATGATGTGTTGTGGGAGGAAGAGGAAGTGGATGAAGGAAGCGTGGACGTTGATAGGATTCTCAACGAAGAGATGTATGAGAGGACAGACAAAGAGAGAGAGGAACTCTTCATTTGAAGGATTCTAATGAATAAATTTGTTTGAACAAAACAATCGTGAAACGAAGAAAAAAAGGTAAGATTTCTGATTTTCGTCAGCGGGAAATTTTAGGTGCGCACTATATTCGAGTACTGCGTTTTTCCAGATTTTTTTGGCCCAAAATTACCTGCGTGTTATTTTCGAGTGCGCGTTATATTCGAGTAATTACGGTATTTCCTTATGATTTCCCCATATACTTTGCTTTGCTTTGTACTTTGTGCTTTTTGCTTTGTTATTCTGCGGCCTTAGCACCCGTCGCGTGGCTTGTTTTTTTTTGTGCTAGTCCTAGATGTCTTTGGAGCCGTATAGCCGAGCCTCCGCTGTCATGCACGCAGGATCAGCTGTGGACGATAGTGCGGAGAGAAGAGGCAACGCTCCAGACCGAGCATTCCATCATTGTTATGGGAGCGTGAGATCTCTCCCCGGTCAGATGGAGGAGCTGCCGGTGCTTGCTGGGCTGCTTGTGTGCTTGGAAGCCCCCCACCGGCCTCTCTGCTGCTGCAGGTGATAGGACATCTTAGGAGGATCTAGGCAAGGAAGATGATCTTTAAAACCTCCAGACTACTAAGGTACTTTGCGGTAACCTCAGTCTCAGTCTGCAGAAGGTTCCCACCTTGTGGACTTCCTGTGTTTGGCTTGTTTTTTTACCTAGGTCTACAACAAGGGTCTCGAACTCAATTTACCTGGGGGCCGCTAGAGGCCGAGTCTGGGTGAGACTGGGCCGCATCAGGATTTCCACAAGAAAAGCACTGATAAAACATTCCAACGTTATCAAATATCTTTATTTTTTAACAAAAAATAATGAATTAAATAAATTAACTTAGAGATGAATAAAAAATAAATCAATCAGTAATACAAAACCAAATAATACTAATGAGCATACAGTAGATATACACTGGCTGGCTAAGTAGAGAAAATGAATTATTTTTATTCCGTTTCAAATGTCTGTATTAACAGCTCTTTAACCTTTAACTTTCTGAACTTGAATGGAACATTGAACATGAAATATTCTGAACACGGCTTCTCTTGCCTACTCCTTGCTGCTAGAGACCTGGCAGCGCTTCTTCTCACACAGTCACATTTGGCTTGAGGGAGGAAGCAGTGGAGACCCTCAGTAGAGCTTGAAGATGCTCATCAGTAAGTCTGGACCTGTACTTGGACTTATTGAAGTTCAAGGTGGAGAAGAGCTTCTCACACAAGTATGTGCTCCCAAAAAGGCACATGGTCCGCTTGAACCTTCGGGAAAGTTCAGGGAAGCTGGGGGTCAACTCTCTCAAAAATTGCCCAAGCTTGTCTGCTTCTCCACTCACCTCCCTGAACTTGGCTTTGAGTGCAGAGTTGCACTGCAGGTCAATGAGCTCCATTTGAAGCTCAGGAGGGGCATCTTGCACATCAAAGGAGAAGGGGTCCGCAAAAAATTTGAAATGTGGCTTTGTGTGTCTTGAAGTCTGCAAATCTGTGATCAAATTCCTCCTGTAGCTTCGAAATGGCCTCAACATACTTCTCACCACTGAATGGTGTGCCTGCATCCACGAGAGCCTTGCATGCTGGGAAATGGCAAAGGTTTGTCTGAGAGAGCTGGGCTTTCCATAACACAAGTTTAGTGCAGAATGCTCTCACGTTGTCATAGGCAGCACTGACAAGTTGCCCCTGGCCTTGTAGCTTCTTGTTCAGTACATTAAGCTCATGTGTGATATCAACAAGAAAAGCCAAGTCCATGAGCCATTTGGGATCACTTAGCACAGGATCAATCAACTCACAAACGGCGTAGCTAGCTTTGACTGCTGCATTACTGTCTTTGGTAGCCTTCTTGAAGAGATCCTGTTGCCTCAGAAGACGTGTTTTAAGACTGGCAACCTGGTTGGCTCTCTCATCTCCCTGGTATTTTTCGTACTCCTCAGCATGTCTCGTAGTACAATTACGTTTCAAATTGTATTCCTTGTGCACCGCAACTTTTTCAGTGTAAATGAGACACGTCGGGGTGCCCTTGTGTTCAACAAAGAAATATTGCACTCCCCACTTTTCTTGAAACTGTCTGTGCTCATCACCGACGTTTCTCTTCACGGCAGGCTTTGAAAGAGACATCTCTGGGGCTCTGTAATATGTTTTTCCACTTGGAATGAGTCTCGGGTTGATCTTTCACATTCAGTCGCGCGGGTTTGTGGCGCATGTGCACTTTCGCTCTCCGTTTCAATCGCGGAGATGGCTACAGACACTGACACAGGCTGGATCACGGATCATAGCGCCTCATTCAGTTCTATGCTGAGAGCAGCGGAGGAGTGTGCGCGCCGAGCGGAGTGATCGGCCTCACGGCTTCTCCTCCGCCCAGCTGATTGGAGGAATGAATGAGTGAGTGAGCGAGGCACTGGACAGCCCGGCAGATGTCCCGCCCTCCAGAGCCGTATACCTCACCGTGATTGGTTCATTCAGCTCCGAACCAAAGTTCCCTCTAATTTTTTGTTGGTCTGAGCAGAAAGACAACCTCCCTGAGCGCACTGAGTACCAGTGTGAGCGACATCATCGGTACTCGGATGATTCGCCTAAAGACGTTTCGCCGACGGACGTTTGACAGACGGGCAGGTCGCCGAATGGACGTTCCACCGAACGTTCATTCGGCCGAACGGAGGTTTCGCCGAAACGGGATTCGAACGCTCGCCCCGCCGGATCGTGTGTGTACACGTTTTTCAACCTCGGCCCGCGGGCCATATACGGCCCGTTAGGATTTTTAATCCGGCCCGCCGCCGGTGTTGTCCAAATTATAGTAAAAATCAATGTTCGTCTACCATCAATGGCAGTCCGGGAATAAGCACTCTTGGGCAGGCAGATGTAGCAGAACCGAGCCGTAAAATGACAGCAATCAGGTCAAATCCATCCTAAAACAGCATTTAATGATTAAATACAAATACTGGATGATATCGCGATGGAGGCAAAAAAACGTCTATAGACGTCCATTCGCCAAACGGCTCAAAATGCTCTCAAATTCGGTCAAATCCAGCTGAAAACAGCGTTTAATGATTAAATACAAATACTAGTATTTGTATTTAATCATTAAACTAACAAATACTAGTACGACCTGTCCGTCTGTCAAACGTCCGTCGGCGAAACGTCTTTAGGCGAATCATCCGGTCACGACATCATCATTGCTCGCTATCGGCACACCAGTATCACACCTGCCACAAGCAGGTGCATGTCAATGTTCCCTCTAATTTTTCATGTAAAACATGCTGTAAAACAAGAAAAACATGAGTGGACAGAGCTACTGCCACTGGCTGCCACTTAAACAGCGCCATCATGGGGAAAGGGGTTAAAAAAAAAAAAAAAAATCGATCTTTCATATTAAGACGGGGGCCGCAAATTATCGTCCCGAGGGCCGCAGTTGGCCCGCGGGCCGCAAGTTTGAGACCCCTGGTCTACAATGTCTTGTGTGTCTTGTGTCTGTCTTGCTACTGCAACCAAGAAATTTCCCGAATACGGGATGAAATAAAGTTCTAACC
>NC_135401.1:14922537-14955037 GCF_051989625.1 Stigmatopora argus
TCACCAGTGATTTTGTAATTACTTACCAATAACCACCTTGTATTTGTGCTTTTTGTTAAATAAATATATATATATATGTTACCTGGTTTCTCTTTTCATCCATAAAATTTACTGCATCTTCTCAAAATTCTGACCAGCTAGTAAAAAAATAGAGCTGCACCCTCTAATTGAACGGCACTACGGGGTAAAGTTTGAAAAATAGAACGGCATGCCGTTGTAATAGAGTTTTCACGGTATATATATATATATATATATATATATATATATATATATATATATATATATACATATATATATATATATATATTTTTTTTCACGACTATAAGGCGCACTAAAAAGTCTTAAATTTTCTCCAAAATAGACAGGGCGCCTTATAATGCGGAGCGCCGTGTGTAAGCTCTGAAGGCTGACTGAGAACACTTCTTGCCGACACGATTCTTATATAGAGAGAAGGCGGACGTGGGTGGGGTCAGACGCTAAAGGCACGCCCCTACAAGGTACCCCGTATATAGTGTGGTGATAATGTGTTTATTGCAAAACAATTTCGGTTTGGTTTCTAAGAACCCCCGAAGCAGCGGTGAGAAACCAAGTCACGAAAATGAACTCTGAGCTTGCCATCATTCCCGGAGGTTTAACTAAAGCGCCGGGCTAGTTACGCCACTATTTGCGAATGGATTGTGGCCGCCTGGACGAACGTGTCTGCTTGCACTGTTGTTAAAGGCACTAACAACAGATGCTTGAAAACCGCTGGACATCGGCATCTACACAGCTTTACGAAGGGTGGCAGGCAGCGCCGGGCTAGTTACACTAGCTACTATTTGCGAATGGATTGTGGCCTGGACATCGATCAACACAAGGAGTACGTGAGTGACCGAGCCAAGGCAACAGCAATATCAGGGAATATGCCTCGGTCAGCGGACGCAAGAGTGACAAGCAGAGCAGACGAGCAGTGCGTTCTCTACGTACAGCTACCCGCAGACTGCTCGGCTCACCGCGACAAGTCCTCGAGCTCCCGTTCACCGATACTGAACTGCAGACAGCGCTGTCTCAACATAAAGCGGGTAAGGCAGCTGGACCCGACAACATAGCCCCGGACCTTCTAAAAAAATCTCCCGGCAAACATCCTCCCCGAACTACTCCATATCGTCAACACCAGCTGGCTAGAGGGCTGGTGTCCACAAGCTTGGCGAGTGGCCACCATCATCCCTTTTCTCAAAAAAGGGAAGTCACCAAAGGACGTTGGGAACTACAGACCCATCGCCCTCACCTCTACGCTTAGCAAAACGATGGAAAGGCTCATCGTGAACCGTCTTGCCTGGTGGTTGGAAGATAAACAGCTTCTCAGCCATTGGCAAGCCGGTTTTCGAAAGGGAAGAAGCACGACGGACCAGGCCCTGCGACTGTCGCAGTTCATCTCTGATGGCTTCCAGTCGACTCAACGACAACGCACGCTTGCAACATTCTTTGACTTCAGCAAGGTATTCAACCAGGTATGGAGAACAGGTCTCTTACAAAAAATGGCAGACCTGGGGGTCCCCTACCGCTTCATCAGATGGATCGCCAACTGGCTCACAAATCGCACAGCCAGGGTCAGGATCAACAATACCGTCGGCAGGAGCAGAACCTTCAAAGAAGGGCTCTCCCAAGGCTCGGTCCTGTCGCCCCTCTTATTCATCATCTACATTAATGACCTCCTCGACAAGTTCAACGATTCCACCCTGGTCAGCGCCTATGCAGACGATCTGGCTCTTGCTTGTCGGGGTAGGAACAAGAGGAGTTGGAAAGCAGACTTCAAGCGGAGGTTGAAAAAGTCTGGAGGTGGAGTTCCAAGGCACACCTAAACCTTAACACCACCAAGTGTGAGGTGTCATTTTTCAACCTGGACTCAGCTGAGGCCAAATGGCAACCAAAGATCTTAATAAATGGCGCCGCCCTCAAGCATAACCCCACCCCCACTTTCCTTGGCGTATCCTTCGACCGACAACTCACGTTTAAAGAGCAAGCGAAAAAAGTCCGCCAAACCATGTCCAAAAGAATGAATCTCCTCCGCAAACTCAGTGGCACATCTTGGGGTTGGCAACCAAACGACCTTAGAACGGTATATATTGCCACCCAGAGAAGTCTCGCAGAGTACGCAGCACCGGCATGGGCCCCCTGGCTGGCCCAAACTCACCTCAAATCCCTTGAAACTGCCCAACTGGAAGCAGCCCGCGCCATAACCCACCACCTCAGGTCTACCCCCACCGAAGCAGTCCTACATTGGATTGGATTGGATAACTTTATTCATCCCGTATTCAGGAAATTTCGTTGTCACAGTAGCAAGAGGGTGAGGATGCAGGAATAGGAAAGGAATTTTAGACATAAATAGATAGGTAATAAGTAGGTCAAGAAATAAATACATGAATAAATATATAAATAAATAAGCGTGTTGTTTAGCACATATATACATACATACACATAAATGTACATGCATGCATACGGTAGGTCTTAACACTCAGCCATTTTTTTGTTAAAGAGCCTTACAGCTGATGGGAGGAAGGATCTGTGGGACTCCACAGACTCATGCAGGGGGTGGGAGGTGCTGTCCATGATAGACATCATCCTGGTCAGCATTCTCCGCTCTCCCACTTCCTCCACAGAGTCCAGAGGACAGCCCAGAACAGAGCTGGCCCTCCTCCTGACCAGCTTATTCAGCCTGTTCCTGTCCCTCTCCGTGCTCCCGCATCCCCAACAGAGCACTGCATAAAACACTGTAGATGCCACCACAGTGTCATAGAAAGTCCTCAGCAGTGTCCTGCACACTCCAAAGGACCGTAGACTCCTCAGTAGGTAGAGGCGGCTCTGGCCCCTTTTGTACAGGGCATCTATGTCTGTGGACCAATCTAGTTTTTTGTTGAGGTGAACACCCAGGTACTTAAAATTCTCCACGATTTCAATGTCTGTACCCTGGCATATACATGAGGCACATCTTACACCCCTCTCATCCCGCCTCAATTTACAAGCACTTCTTAAGGCGGATGCCTGGAACCAGCTGCCTCCTTCTGATCCCCGATACCGCCTCCTCCATGAAAACGTCAAAATGCGGTTACAAAAGAAGACAGACTGGCGATCTTTGACCCTTCCCCGTCTCACTGCTCTAGAACTCCATACCCCTTGCACATACTCTTCCCACCCCTGCCCACCCTGGCTATTACCCCCCCCCCCCATCCAAACCGCTTTTACTGCAGTCTCTAAACACATGCCGACCATCATCCAAAGAGATAAGGCCGAAGAGCTCATCAGAACCATGGGTGAACCGGACCTACAGATCTTCACAGATGGATCCACCAAAGAAGGCACTGCTGACGGTGGTGCAGGTTTCGTCGTCATTAAGGAGACTGCAATCATCCACCAATGACATGGTGCCACTGGCACCCGCAGCAGCTCCTACCACTCTGAAAAAGTGGCACTGACCGAGGCACTCTACTGGCTGAGGGAAACAGCAGACTGGCAGACATCAATCATCCTCAGTGACTGCAAATCGCTGGTCCAAGCTATGGGAAACCCCCACACGCAAGACCCCGCCATTCGGAGACTTCAGGGTGACATCGCCCTTTTCCCTCCGCCTAAGCGACTACAGCTACTGTGGATCCCGGGCCACTGCAACATATGCGATAATGACCTGGCCGATGCCCTAGCTAAACTTGGCTCGTCAGATGACCAAACCCATACCTCCCCGGACGCAGCCACAAGACGTGCCATCATCCAACGTGAAGATCGCTCCCCCCCCCTCTCCCACCCCCGCCTTTTGCAGACCTACACTACGAAAGTCACAGAGGAAGAACTTGCCCTATCGAAAGGAGACCGCACAGACCTGATTCCTTTCCGCAGTGGACACCACCCCCTGCTCCGCCGTTGGCTCCACCTTGTGGGGAAATCCGACTCGGATCGCTGCCGCCTGTGCGACGAGGAAACAGAGTCGTCTGAACACCTATGGCTCCGCTGTCCGGCCTTAATGACCGAACGCTACCATCGCGGCCTGGGCAACTCCCTGGATGAACTAATCCGTGTTCCAATGGCAGCTCTAGCGCTGCTGAGGGTAATCCTCAGGCGCCTGAGGTGAAAAGAAGAAGAAGAAAAAGAAGAAGAAGAAGAACATCAACACAGCTTTACGAAGGGTGGCAGGCAGTGGCGGGCTATTTACGCTAGCTACTATTTGCGAATGGATTGTGGCCGCCTGGACGAACGTATAAAACTCAGCGATTTTGATGACTCATTTGGAAAATTGTTCAATTAGGACAGAAAATGAGGACTTTGATGAATTTGTGGGTGATGATGACGTGAGTATATTGTAAAATGGCAAATAAAGTACAACCGAACTCAGTTTTGCTTCCGTTGCCTTTTTAAAAACGTGTTTTTAGCGAGTGTCTGTATGTTTAAGCTGGTGTATATTTTGCCATGCCTGGCTGCGTCTTTAAAAGCGGTGCGTCCTGTGTGTGTTAAATACAGAAATAGCACTCGTTACTGACACTGCGCCTTTAAATCTGATGCGCCATATAGTCATGAAAATACGGTATATATATACCACAGAAACATCTGGGACACACCTAAAAACCCTAAAATTGCCTTAAAATTGTTGAAATTTACAATTTCTAACGTAAAAGCCGCCCCCTGATTACTAATTCAATATCAGAAGGAAGTTACTGTATTTACTCACATATAAGCCGCTTTTGTCGGACAAAAAAAATTATGACTGAATTGAGGGTACGGCTTAAGTTGACGCCGCCATGACACGATGACGTCATGACAAAATGGCCCTGTGACGTTATGACGCAAGTGAATGCGGCTGATACGGTTATTTGTTTTAAAATAGAGAAAATATAAGATTATCTTATTATCTTTTCTCTATTTTGAAATAAATGACCGTATCGGATAGTCTTGCGTCATGAAGTCACGGCCCCATTGCTTCATGAAGTCAGGGCACCATTGCGTCATGACGTCATCGTGTCATGCCGTCATCAACTTGCAGTTTAGTGCATGTCGTGTTTTTATGCGCATATGAGCCGTACCCTCAATTCAGTCATCATTTTTGTCCGACAAAAGCGGCTTATATGCGAGTAAATACGGTAATATCTTATTATAATCTTTTTTTTTTTTAAATAATACTTTAAATGCTGTACACAGTGAAGCTAGTCCTTCTCCACTTGAAATAGTCCAAAACTTTCAGGTTAATGTTTGTAATCCAAAAAAACGGTTGTATACAGTAATTCTTCTTTTTTACGGTGAAATTTCGCTTCTTCGGCCCTCAGTTCGATGGCGGGGACCTGACTAAAGCCATTTTTCATTCCCTGTCTTCCGCTTGCGAGTTTCAGCGTGAATTTAGACATTTTTAATGAATATTTTGAGAAAATAGGACGCTCTCTCACACGCTCTCTCACATTCTCTCCCCGCGGTCTACCCTCCCCCTCTCTCGCTCTCTCTCCCTCTCTCTCACTCTCTCTCGCTCTCTCTCTCGCTCTCTCTCTCTCTCTCTCTCGCTCTCTCCCGCTCTCTCTCGCTCTCTCTCGCTCTCTCTCTCTCTCTCGATCTCTCCTCTCTCATTCTCTCATTCTCTCATTCTCTCATTCTCTCACACCTATGGGCACCAGACAGGGAACACTCACAATTGGTGGCAAGCCAAATAATACTAATATTTTTTTCTCAAGACTTACCAAGAGAATGTGACATTTCTACCGTCGATGGCGATTGATTCTTGATACTTCTAGTTCGGGGAGTAAGCGGACTTTTCAGTCGGCCACTATTCCGGAAATTCTCTAGCATCCCTGAAGTTTTCTTGGAGGTCCATGCCTGCAAACACACCAAGTTCCAGTTGTGAAATAGGCCAAATTGTATTGTTGGAAAAGAGTTAAGTGATGTGCAAGACTCACTGACACGCCACTTTTTGTTTACATACAACAAGCCAACTATCCTGGTGTAAACATGGCAGGGAAGAAGAATTTGTGGTTATCATGTAAATCAACATTTTTAGTCATGGAATCTTTAAGAGAGATTGTTGACCTGAAAACGTCCAAATTGTCTTTTCAAATCTTTAGCCTGGTAATAGTTAATTAAATGTACTGATTTATATTGGAAAATGTTCAACTTGAATTGGTTCAAATTATCCATAAAGAAGAAGAATAGAATTTTGTTGACCTTCAACTTAGCAAGAGTGCTTACCTGCATGCCGAGCTCAGAGAGGACGACAGCAACCCACTTTCTTGCTTTTCTTCAGCTACTTTCATTTCGTGTGAGGGAGGAAGACAGAACTTGTCGGATCTATAAAAATTGGGAAATGGTCGAAATCTACAAAAGAAATGCCAAAGATCACATTCAAACATCCGGGCAATCATTACACTCACGTACAGACGTACCTTACTTACCTGGAATGTAGCTTTAATTGTAAACGTTTGTGTCACGTTCATGCTCTCCGAAAATCTCCAAATCACAAGGATTACAAGACAAATTGAATCATGTGGCTGGTATTCCTGAAAAATATTATACTGCATTCATAAACCTCTTCGAATGTGATGGTTGTCTGAATTCCGACGTTACGTCAACGCAACTTGTGTCAACGTGAAGTGTCGTTGAGATGTCATACACATGAGCATCCACTAGAGGAATGTAGTAGTACACTTTTCAAGACAATGGTAAGAATTAATCAATTATCAATCAACATGGCAAGGTAGTCTGGTCTTGTGTAGTAGTTTCGATGGGCTAGAGGTCCACAAAGATGGTTAATACTGCGATATCATGTCATGTTCATCCTTTTTCTTGATTTGGAGTATTTTAGGAGGCCCCAGACTCTCCCCAGGCTCCAAGCAACTGCCTCACTTGGCTTTTCGCAAGCTCCACCTCTAAACTGCAACATTGAAAATGTATGCATGTAGAAATTTTAATTCAATTTGTCCTCTCAATTTAATCTGTGAAATTGCATAGTTTTGAGTATGTAAGTGGTCAAGGAGGTGTACTAGTAGGATAGACACACCTGGCTGGAAATTATGAGAGAATCTTGATTTACAGTACCACAAGAATTAGAAGTGCAACCTTGATCAAGTATACTACGCATGTAGCAATTTTAATTCCATTTTTCTTGAAATTTAATCTGTAAAATATCATGTTTTTAATTACTATCTTATTTATCTATTACTATTTCGTGATTGTTTATTTATCATTACTATTTAGTGATTATTTATTTATCATTACCCTGCCTATGGCCCAGAGTCAGCTGGGATAGACTCCAGCAACCCCTGTGACCCTAATGAGGATGAAGCGGTTCAGAAAATGAATGAATGAATAAATGAATTAAATAATAAATTTAAATTATTAAATATTGATGAGATTTATCATTATTATATATTGATTTTATATGTGCTTGCTTGTTTGTTGTTGCATCCATAGACTCAGCGAGTGGTGCAACTAGGCGCTGAACATCTCCAGAACCGTGGAACTCATCCTGAACTTCAGACAGAACAAGCCCGCTCCGCTCTGATGACCTCACTTGGACTACATATTTATTTCTTATCGATTATTTTGTGATGATTTATCTCATCTCATTTTCTGAACCGCTTTATCCTCATTAAGGGTCGCGGGGGGTGCTGGAGCATATCCCAGCTGATTCCAGGCCAGAGGCAGGGGACACCCTGGATCGGTGGCCAGCCGCAGGGCACAAAGAGACGGACAACCATGCACACTCACACTCATACTTAGGGGCAATTTAGAGTGTCCAATCAGCCTACCAGGAGGAAACCCACGCAGGCCTGGCGAGAACATGCAAACTCCACACAGGTGGACGTGACCTGAATTTGAACCCAGGACCCCAGAACTGTGAGGCCGACGCGCTAACCACTCGCTCCACCGGGCCACCCTGATTATTTATCTATACCATATATTGATTTTCTATGTGTCTGCTTGTTTTTTGTTGCGTACATAAACTCAGCGAGTGGTGCGACTTGGCTCTGAAAGTCTATAAAAAAACATGGAACTCATCATGGAATTCAGGTGGAACAAGCTCGCTTCACTCTGCTGACCTCACTGCTACTGTCTTACCTAGTTAAACGTTCTCTGACTGGCCAGACGCGAGTAGCCTTGATTTTGAAATAAAACAAAATTCCACTTCTTTTTTTTCATTTTATTTCTTGTTCAAAAGTGACAACTACAGTAATCCCTCCATTATCACAGTTAATGTATATCAGACATCGCCGCGATGAACGAAAAACCGCAAAGTAGGATCATCCCTATTTATTTTTATTTTATTTTTTTCATTATTATTTTTTTAACTTCAGTGGTGTGTCCTAGTAGCAAGTGGGGGACAGGCGAGTGGCTTCTGCTTGAGAATTTCAGCGTGGATTTTCACATTTTTCTGAACTTTAAAAAAAAACATTTTTTTTACTTCATTGCTGAGTTCTACTAGCAAGCGGAGGACAAGGGAGTGGCTTCTGCTTGAGAATTTCAGCGTGTATTTTCACATTTTTATGTAAAAAACGCAATGTAGTTGAAGCCGTAATAATCGAGGCATTACTGTATCGCAATAATATGAACCATCGAAAGAATTGAGATATTTTGACATTAGAAGCAATATGGCTGCCACTACATCTTAAACTTCTGGTAAGAAAATTGTAATTTTTGTCATTAGAAAGCATCATGTTCACATCAAGATAGACTTATTTCATTTTTCAAATTGAATAATTTGATAGTATTTTGCAATAACCCCAACACAGGGGAACATGGGAATAGAGCAGCCGCGAGGGAATTTAAAATCAAATGGAGGAAGCAGGTGAACAAGCATCGCATGTGCCATATAGTCGTGAAAATACGGTATATATTGTATTTAGATATTAACACATTAGTCTTTTCATATGCTTATAGCTGTAATATTTAATAAATAGCCTTCATGGTAATTGTACTTGTATTTCTGTCTAGAGAAAAAATATGGTAGTAATAATAGAGATGATCCTACTTTGTGTTTTTTTTTATTATCGTGGCTGTCTGGTATACAGTATCCGCAATATTCGAGGGATTACTGTACTTGTGAGATCAAACACAATTGACTCAACCTCGACAGCGCTCAAAAGATCCTTCCAAACGCTAATAAGCCTGCAGGTACAGGTTCAAGACATCAGTCTACAGTTTTAATTCTGTCTCTCGCCTATATACAGCAGGAACCAGAAGCGGTTATTATTTGGCTAACATAGGGCAAGGTGTCAAGGCAAGCCAATAAGAGAAATTCTGACAGGGTAGGGCTGTTCTAAAGCACATGGAAGGGATTTCCTTCTCTTTTTAGAATGCCTCTTAAACAAATGTGCACAAACAGCAGCCTTATACAAAATTTCCCTGACACATTTTAATCCACTCCATTTTAAGATAGCATGAAATTATTTTCTTACATATCAAGGGCTTTCCTCATTTTATGCAAATGTTATGAAAAACTTGTAAAAATCTAAAACTTGTTAACTTGGGTTAAATAGGTTAAGTTCAGGCCACATGTAAGGTAAATTTACATTGTTTGTTTTTGTGAGTGTGAAAATAGTCCACTTGCCAATAGTGATTATGTCTTCAGTTGATCATTTTATTTATGTCATATTGCACAGGAAGTTTTGAGTTGAAGGCAAAGTTATTATTATTATTTTTTAATTGTCTATTTAAATCTTTTTTTAATTTTTTATAATGATTATTATAGCGGCCCAGCGGCTTCAGTGGTTAGCACGTCAACCTCACAGGTCTGGGTTCAAATCCAGGTTGGTCCACCTGTGTGGAGTTTGCATGTTCTCCCTGGGCTTGCATGGGTTTTCTCTGGGTACTCCGGTTTCCTCCCACAATCCAAAAACATGCATGGTAGGCTGATTGGAGACTCTACATTGCCCCTAGGTATGAATGTGAGCGTGAATGGTTGTCCGTCTTCTCGTGCTCTCCGATCGGCTGGCCACCGATTCAGGGTGTCCCCCGCCTCTGGCCCGAAGTCACCTGAGATAGGCTCCAGCACCCCCCGCGACCTTAGTGAGGATAAAAAAGCGGTTCAGAAAATGAATATTATTTGTATTATTATTTTATTCTGTTTTATTTTTCAGTACATGTAATAGTGTACGGATCTTTATTGCACGACAGAACAACAACAAAACAATTTTAAATTCTCTTTATTTTAAGTAAGGAAACATAGTTACTTTCCTCATTGAATAACGGGATAAGTAATTTATTTTCTTATTCAGAGAAGTTTGAAGTTTCAAATTTGAAAGACAAAATATGCGATAGTTGTCGTTATCGACTGATATTTTCTTTAGCGTGATAACATTTTCAGTCATATCAGCCAGGCCTAATACAAAGTAAATTGGGATAAGTAGTAAGAGTGCAGTACTAGTTACTAACTAGTACTAGCTAACAGTTAGCAAGTAGTACACTTGCTAGTAAAGGAAAAAAAATAGAAGAAACCATAACGTGAGCCTCAAGTGACTTGAGGCCAGTCGTTCTTTATTAGCGTTCATTTTATGAAATTAGGTTTGAAAACAAACAATTGATAATCCTGTGTTTACTCGTCAGGCACTTCGTCCATGCTGCGTTGTTTAAACTCAGCGCATGCATACTGTTTCTTCGCTGGCGGTCTGGTTGGGACATGTTTCTCTCTGCTGGCTGGAGAGTGAACTACATATACGTTAAGATATATTTTTTATTCATCCCCACGGGCAAAACTTAACGATTCGTATATTTTATTTTTAATATTGATTAATATTCATATCAACGAAGTGGCTTTTTTCATCTGAGAATATAGAATAACAAGAACGTACATCAGATAAAAATAAAACCTTTTGGAATATTGATTAAATTTTAACAAAAAAATCAAAGCAATAAATTATCAATGATTGTATGAAAGATACTGAGTACTGAATTACGTTTTCGCTGTAAAGGAAACAAACATTAGATGGAACGTGTCTAACCCACTGACGTCATATCCGGAGATTATCTAGTGACAGTTAAGAGGGTGGCACTCGGAACTTTTTTTGTTTTGGAATTCATTCCAAATTATTTGAATTATACCGAGGTTGGGCTACAAGAAGAACACAACACTTCGCCTTTGAGACGCAAGTAAGGGATTCCCGGCCACATCTGGTTCTCTCGTAACACCTAGCATGCTAACCAATGTGGTTGAGTGTAGTTTCGCTTCGATAGTAGCTTCCCACAAAAACACTAACTGCAATAGACAGTGATAAATGTCCAATCCATTTGCAGTAAAAAAAAAAGACTGAATGGTCATGTTTTAGTGTCGTTGACGGTGATAGACGATCTATACATTTTAACTGGTAGGACTGGCAACGATTCAGCCCCTCCCAGTTAAAATGGTGTGTAACGAGAACATTTATCTCGGACGATTAATTCAACGATTAATTGAGCAAGTGGATTAATGTCATAAATTGTCAATTATTTATATGTAAAAAAAAAAAAAATTCAAGAACAATGTCAGACAGATCCATCTCCTTCACCATCTCTACATTTTCTCACACATTTTGATTAAGCAGCAGATTGCAAGCAACAATTAGGTGCATACTGCCACCTATTGTACAAGTGTGTTTACCACCGATTACAGATGACCGATTATGGCCGCCAATACAGCACAGTGGTACCTCGACATACGATCGTAATCCATTCCGAGACTGAGATCGTATGTCGAGCTTTTCGTAACTCGAGCGAACGTTTCCCATTGAAATGAATTGAAAACAAATTAATTCGTTCCAATCCTCTGAAAAAACACCAAAAACAGGATATTGGATTGGAAAATATGTTTTATTTCTTCTAATTCGCCATATATTGACAAAGTAATAAATAATGAGTGGTTTAATAGTAATAAAATGTGTTTAATAGATGTAAAATTAGACGCATTTCGTGGAGGGGAGAGACAACGACACACACGGAGGTGGGGGGGGGCAGTTCGGGGGGACTTTATCCACGGCACTCGTAAACGAACAAACAAATTTAAATTAACTTGTATAAATATATACAGACACACTTAAACATACGTTTAATGTAACTTTACACAAAACTGAATTCTAGTTTTGTGTTAATCTTTTGTTACCTTCGTTTTCCGGGTTAGCGGTTTGCCACGCCTACAACCTCACGTTCGCTATCGATGGACTGTTTGATGTTGTATTTCCTTCAAAATATTCCGAAAAGGATGCACACAAATGTCCTCACAATAGGATAACGCACGACCACTTGCCAACGAGAAATAGTCTTGAAAGAACGATCGCGGGAGCTTCTATCCTTAGAAAGAATAACAGGAAATGCAATAGCTGAGCTTCCCACGTATTGATTGTGGGTAATGAAGTTTTATTCTGAGAAAGGGTGCCATTGCCTATGGGTGTTGTGTGCACGAGTATACTTCATTACCCAGAAAGCCCTCTTTTTGCCAGCTCATGCGTGTTGTGCGTTTCCTGGTCGAAACTCGTCTGAATAAATCGTTCAGTCCTGGTAGATATAGTAGTTATACACGAAAGAGATGCGGCAAAAAAGACAGTGCACTACAATGATTAACAGCCTCTCATGTCATGGCCACCTGGCTTCGTCGCATCTCGAAATTTTAATCGTATCGCGAGCGAATTATTCGATCGAAATTTTCGTTGTACCACGAACATGTCGTACCACGAGCATGTTGTACCACGAGGTACCACTGTAATGCCTTGAGATACGAGCTTAATGCGTTCCGGGACCGAGCTCGTATGTCGATTTACTTCTATCTCATATCATTTTTTTCCCATAGAAATGAACTAAATAAGGTATTAAGTCGTTCCCACACTAAAACAACACACCAAAAATAGCATATTACAATGGAAAAACATCTTTTTATTGGTTCTAATTCACCACCTACTCACAAAGTAACAAATACCTATCTAGTGGTTATGATCTTCAATACTAAAATGTGATATTACTCACTACAGACAGACGGTAACAGAGTGTGCGGAGAGAGAGAGAGAGAGAGAGAGAGAGAGAGAGAGAGAGAATGAGCGACCGAGAGAGAGAGAGAGAGAGAGAGAGAGAGGGAACGAGAGAATGAGCGACCGAGAGAGAGAGAGAGAAAGGGAACGAGCGACCGAGAGAGAGAGAGAGAGAGAGAACAAGCGACCGAGAGAGAGAGAGAGAGAAAGCGACAGAGAGAGAGAGCGACCGAGAGAGCGACAGCGACAGACCGAGAGAGAGCGACGGCGACAGACTGAGAGAGAGCGACAGAGAGAGAGAGCGACCGAGAGAGCGACGGCGACAGACCGAGAGAGAGCGACGGCGACAGACCGAGAGAGAGCGATAGCGACAGACCGAGAGAGAGCGACAGCGACAGACCGAGAGAGAGCGACAGCGACAGACCGAGAGAGAGCGACAGCGACAGACCGAGAGAGAGCGACAGCGACAGACCGAGAGAGAGCGACAGCGACAGACCGAGAGAGAGCGACAGCGACAGACCGAGAGAGAGCGACAGCGACAGACCGAGAGAGAGCGACAGCGACAGACCGAGAGAGAGCGACAGCGACAGACCGAGAGAGAGCGACAGCGACAGACCGAGAGAGAGCGACAGCGACAGACCGAGAGAGAGCGACAGCGACAGACCGAGAGAGAGCGACAGCGACAGACCGAGAGAGAGCGACAGCGACAGACCGAGAGAGAGCGACAGCGACAGACCGAGAGAGAGCGACAGCGACAGACCGAGAGAGAGCGACAGCGACAGACCGAGAGAGAGCGACAGCGACAGACCGAGAGAGAGCGACAGCGACAGACCGAGAGAGAGCGACAGCGACAGACCGAGAGAGAGCGACAGCGACAGACCGAGAGAGAGCGACAGCGACAGACCGAGAGAGAGCGACAGCGACAGACCGAGAGAGAGCGACAGCGACAGACCGAGAGAGAGCGACAGCGACAGACCGAGAGAGAGCGACAGCGACAGACCGAGAGAGAGCGACAGCGACAGACCGAGAGAGAGCGACAGCGACAGACCGAGAGAGAGCGACAGCGACAGACCGAGATAGAGCGACAGCGACAGACCGAGATAGAGCGACAGAACAGAGAGAGCGAGAGCGACAGAACAGAGAGAGAGAGAGAGAGAGAGAGAGAGAGACAGAACAGAGAGAGAGAGCGACAGAATAGAGAGAGAGAGAGCGACAGAATAGAGAGAGAGAGAGCGACAGAATAGGGAGAGAGAGAGCGACAGAACAGGGAGAGAGAGAGCGACAGAACAGAGAGAGAGCGACAGAACAGAGAGAGAGCGACAGAACAGAGAGAGAGCGACAGAACAGAGAGAGAGCGACAGAACAGAGAGAGAGCGACAGAACAGAGAGAGGGCGACAGAACAGAGACAGAGCGACAGAACACAGAGAGAGAGAGAGAGGAGAGAGAGAGAGAGAGAGAGAGAGAGAGAGAGAGAGAGAGAGAGCGACAGAACAGAGAGAGAGAGACAGAAGGGGAGGGGCAGAGGGGAGAGGAAGAAGAGAGAGGGGAGAGAAAGAGGAGAGACAGCGCAGAGAGAACAGAACAGGAGAGAGAGAGAACAGAACAAGAGAGGGATTTGGCGGACGGCAACGTGCTTGTAACATAACATAAACCTTAAATCTAACTTAAATTAACTTAGATGACTATACACACACTTAAAAATTAGTTTTAATCTTATGTTACACTAAACGTAAACCTTCTTGTGCGATAACCGAGGCAAAGATGTTAATGTATTCCACCGTGGCTTTCGAGTCGGAACTTGCCTCCAGTTCGTTTATTTAAATTATCGAATCAGCTACGACTCGCTTTGAAGGGTTCAGCTGGTGTCTTTTTCAGATGCTTGTTTTGCTTTCAAGTCCATGTAGATTCCACTGTCTTTTTCACAGATTATCGACTCGCTCACGCTATCTCCAGTAAAAAAATGCAGCCTAAACGGCCCAGTGATCGTAGATATATTTACGCAAGGAAGATGTGGCGAGAAAGACAGAGCAATATTGTTCCTATAAGCAGCCTCTCACATACTCAGCCACTTGGCGGACGCATCTCGTATGCTCGTATCTCAAATGTGTCTCGTATCTCAAGGCAAAAATTGGCTCGGAATTTTCCTTATATCTCAAATTTCTCGTATCTTGGGACACTCGTACGTCAAGCTATTACTGAACAGTCATATTTGTGTCTTGAGAATGACACAAATATTACATTTTCACAGTCTGTTCCTTCAGGGTCTTTTGGTGTTTCCCAGATGTTTCTATGGTATAATGACATACAATTAGAAGCATTTCAAAAGTATCAAGATCTTGTATTCAGAATTACATGCAATAGGTCAATATTTGCAGTGTTGACCCTTCTTTTTCAGACCTATGCAATACTCCCTGGCATGCTGTCGATCAACTTTTGAACCAAATTCTGACTGATGGCCATCCATTCTTGCATAAACATTGCTTGGGGTTTGTCAGAATTTGTGGGTTTTTGATTTCCCCCGCCTTTTGCGGATTGACCACAGGTTCTCAATCTGATTAAGAGCTGGAGAGTTTCCTGGCCGACGGCCCAAAATCTTAATGTTTTGTTCCCTAAGCCAATTTGTTATGACCTTTGCTTTATGCACATATCAGCCGTACCCTGGATTCAGTCATAATTTTTTTGCGACAAATATGGCTAATATGTGAGAAAATACAGCAAATACAATGGGGAAACCTCTTGATATTAAGTATTACAGGCAGTCCTCAAATGAGGACAGTGGGTTAAGGACATTTTCAATAAGGCTGCTTTTTGAAAGAAAAAGAAGACGCCAGGTAGATTTCACTTGGATCTTTTAGTGGGTCAGCTCGGTGTTGTCCTGCATCTCATAATCGCTTATTTTGGCTGTGTTATTGTCCTTTTGCGTTCATGCTCCGTGTTAGCCTATAATGCTAACATGCTAAAAACACTTCCCCTTCATTCACTTCTTCTCCTGAGTGTTGGTCTGGAACTAGCGTTCATCTCACAACAGCGCACTCGTTCTCTGTGGTGGTCAGCTGGTGTAATTGCAGTTTAACATTTTTATCTAAAGTTTTTATTATTATTGTTGACAACATTTATTTCACGATAATTATCGTTATTGTTTTATCACCCAGCTTACTTTATGGCAAGGTGCTCCATCATGCTATAAAAGGCATTCTTCATCACCAAACCGCCCCTGGATGGTTGGGAGAGAGATTCAATTGGTGCCAAACAGGCTCCAGTGGGCCCAAGAACGGCCAGCAAACAGTAGGACCGTTTCCTGAAGTTGTGTCAGCTACAGGACAAGGCCACCACCAGTACAGATCTTGCTCAGAAATGGCAACAGGCAGGTGTGAGTGCATCTGCACGCTCAGTAAGGCAAAGGCTTTTGGAGGAATGCCTGGTGGTGTCGAGGAGGAGAGCAAAGAAGCCACTTCTCTCCAGCAAAAACACAGAGCTGCCAAGTTCACCGGAATTTCTGGAGTTTACGCCGAACAAGCAACGCAAACTCCGGGAGTCCTGACCACCTCCATAAACTCCGGAAATACAAAAGGTTGTCACTTAATTTTTTTTTAAGCAACCATTTCGGAAACGTACAAAATTTCCAATTTAAATGCCTCGAAATTCAAACCATCGCTACGGCTTCCGCCATCTTAATTCAGCTGCACTGTATACCGAACGAATTCTGTAACGAGTGCATTGTGAATCATCCGAGTTTCAAGTTCTGACGAATTATTTGTCTTGTGCGACTTCTTTGTGGACCCTCTGCAGTTTGCCTATCGTCCAGGCATTGGTGTGGAAGATGCTACCACCGACCTGATGCACAGGTCTCTTTCACACCTGGAGAACACGGGAAGCACGCTGAGAATGATGTTTTTTGACCTCTCCAGTGCGTTCAACACCATTCAGCCGGTCCTACTGAAAGGGAAACTGGAAGAGGCTGGAGTAAGGAACCACCTAGCCGCATGGATCATCGACTTCCTCACTGACAGACCACAATATGTGAGACTCCAGGACTGTACGTCTGATGTGATAGCTTGCAGCACGGGGGCCCCACAAGGCACAGTGCTCTCCACACTCCTCTTCTCCCTCTACAAATCGGACTTCAAACATAATACAGACACCTGCCACCTCCAGAAGTTCTCTGACGACACCGCTATTGTTGGACGAGTGACAAACGGGAACGACCTGGAGTACAGGGTAGTCATCACAGCCTTTGTTGACTGGTGTAGGCAAAACCACCTCTACATCAACACCAGTAAGACAAAGGAAATGGTCATCGATTTTCGGAGGAATCCTCAACAGACCACTCAGGTGAACATCCAGGGTACAGACATTGAAATCGTGGAGAATTTGAAGTACCTGGGTGTTCACGTCAACAACAAACTAGACTGATCCACAAACATAGATGCCCTGTACAAAAGGGGCCAGAGCCGGCTCTACGTACTGAGGAGTCTACGGTCCTTTGGAGTGTGCAGGACACTGCTGAGGACTTTCTACGACACTTGGGTGGCATCTACAGAGTTTTATGCAGTGCTCTGTTGGGGATGCGGGAGCACGGAGAGGGACAGGAACAGGCTGAATAAGCTGGTCAGGAGGGCCAGCTCTGTTCTGGGCTGTCCTCTGGACTCTGTGGAGGAAGTGGGAGAGCGGAGAATGCTGACCAGGATGATGTCCATCATGGACAGCACCTCCCACCCCCTGCATGAGTCTGTGGAGTCCCTCCGAAGCTCCTTTAGCAATAGACTGCGGCACCCTCATTGCAGGAAGGAGCGCTTCCGCAGATCCTTCCTCCCATCAGCTGTCAGGCTCTTTAACAAAAAAATGGCTGAGTGTTAAGACCTACCGTATGCATGCATGTACATTTATGTGTATGTATGTATATATGTGCTTATTTACTTATATATTTATTCATGTATTTATTTATTAACTTATTACCTATCTATTTATGTCTAAAATGCCTTTCCTATTCCTGCATCTGCCACTGTGACAACGAAATTTCCCGAATACGGGATGAATAAAGTTATCCAATCTAATCGATTAGGAATCAATTGCATAGATAGCCTCTATCACTTTAACATTTTCGTTTATTTCATAAGGGAAGCAAGTATTATTAAGGCTGACTAAACCACACGTCATTTGTTTTGAAACAAATCCTATCATTTCTGGGGTTGTTCTAAAGCAGGGGTCTCAAACTTGCGGCCCGCGGGCCAACTGCGGCCCGCGGGACGATAATTTGCGGCCCCCGTCTTAATATGAAAGATCGATTTTTTTTTTTTTTTTTTTTTTTTTTTTTAATTTTTTTTTTTTTTTTTTTTTTTACCCCTTTCCCCATGATGGCGCCGTTTAAGTGGCAGCCAGTGGCAGTAGCTCTGTCCACTCATGTTTTTCTTGTTTTACAGCATGTTTTACATGAAAAATTAGAGGGAACATTGACATGCACCTGCTTGTGGCAGGTGTGATACTGGTGTGCCGATAGCGAGCAATGATGATGTCGTGACCGGATGATTCGCCTAAAGACGTTTCGCCGACGGACGTTTGACAGACGGACAGGTCGTACTAGTATTTGTTAGTTTAATGATTAAATACAAATACTAGTATTTGTATTTAATCATTAAACGCTGTTTTCAGCTGGATTTGACCGAATTTGAGAGCATTTTGAGCCGTTTGGCGAATGGACGTCTATAGACGTTTTTTTGCCTCCATCGCGATATCATCCAGTATTTGTATTTAATCATTAAATGCTGTTTTAGGATGGATTTGACCCGATTGCTGTCATTTTACGGCTCGGTTCTGCTACATCTGCCTGCCCAAGAGTGCTTATTCCCGGACTGCCATTGAAGGTAGACGAACATTGATTTTTACTATAATTTGGACAACACCGGCGGCGGGCCGGATTAAAAATCCTAACGGGCCGTATATGGCCCGCGGGCCGAGGTTGAAAAACTTGTACACACACGATCCGGCGGGGCGAGCGTTCGAATCCCGTTTCGGCGAAACCTCCGTTCGGCCGAATGAACGTTCGGTGGAACGTCCATTCGGCGACCTGCCCGTCTGTCAAACGTCCGTCGGCGAAACGTCTTTAGGCGAATCATCCGAGTACCGATGATGTCGCTCACACTGGTACTCAGTGCGCTCAGGGAGGTTGTCTTTCTGCTCAGACCAACAAAAAATTAGAGGGAACTTTGGTTCGGAGCTGAATGAACCAATCACGGTGAGGTATACGGCTCTGGAGGGCGGGACATCGGCCGGGCTGTCCAGTGCCTCGCTCACTCACTCATTCATTCCTCCAATCAGCTGGGCGGAGGAGAAGCTGTGAGGCCGATCACTCCGCTCGGCGCGCACACTCCTCCGCTGCTCTCAGCATAGAACTGAATGAGGCGCTATGATCCGTGATCCAGCCTGTGTCAGTGTCTGTAGCCATCTCCGCGATTGAAACGGAGAGCGAAAGTGCACATGCGCCACAAACCCGCGCGACTGAATGTGAAAGATCAACCCGAGACTCATTCCAAGTGGAAAAACATATTACAGAGCCCCAGAGATGTCTCTTTCAAAGCCTGCCGTGAAGAGAAAGGTCGGTGATGAGCACAGACAGTTTCAAGAAAAGTGGGGAGTGCAATATTTCTTTGTTGAACACAGGGGCACCCCGACGTGTCTCATTTACACTGAAAAAGTTGCGGTGCACAAGGAATACAATTTGAAACGTAATTGTACTATGAGACATGCTGAGGAGTACGAAAAATACCAGGGAGATGAGAGAGCCAACCAGGTTGCCAGTCTTAAAACACGTCTTCTGAGGCAACAGGATCTCTTCAAGAAGGCTACCAAAGACAGTAATGCAGCAGTCAAAGCTAGCTACGCCGTTTGTGAGTTGATTGATCCTGTGCTAAGTGATCCCAAATGGCTCATGGACTTGGCTTTTCTTGTTGATATCACACATGAGCTTAATGTACTGAACAAGAAGCTACAAGGCCAGGGGCAACTTGTCAGTGCTGCCTAGCATTCTGCACTAAACTTGTGTTATGGAAAGCCCAGCTCTCTCAGACAAACCTTTGCCATTTCCCAGCATGCAAGGCTCTCATGGATGCAGGCACACCATTCAGTGGTGAGAAGTATGTTGAGGCCATTTCGAAGCTACAGGAGGAATTTGATCACAGATTTGCAGACTTCAAGACACACAAAGCCACATTTCAAATTTTTGCGGACCCCTTCTCCTTTGATGTGCAAGATGCCCATCCTGAGCTTCAAATGGAGCTCATTGACCTGCAGTGCAACTCTGCACTCAAAGCCAAGTTCAGGGAGGTGAGTGGAGAAGCAGACAAGCTTGGGCAATTTTTGAGAGAGTTGACCCCCAGCTTCCCTGAACTTTCCCGAAGGTTCAAGCGGACCATGTGCCTTTTTGGGAGCAGATACTTGTGTGAGAAGCTCTTCTCCACCTTGAACTTCAATAAGTCCAAGTACAGGTCCAGACTTACTGATGAGCATCTTCAAGCTCTACTGAGGGTCTCCACTGCTTCCTCCCTCAAGCCAAATGTGACTATGTGAGAAGAAGCGCTGCCAGGTCTCTAGCAGCAAGGAGTAGGCAAAAGAAGCCGTGTTCAGAATATTTCATGTTCAATGTTCCATTCAAGTTCAGAAAGTTAAAGGTTAAAGAGCTGTTAATACAGACATTTGAAACGGAATAAAAATAATTCATTTTCTCTACTTAGCCAGCCAGTGTATATCTACTGTATGCTCATTAGTATTATTTGGTTTTATATTACTGATTGATTTCTTTTTTATTCATCTTTAAGTTAATTTATTTAATTCATTATTTTTTGTTAAAAAATAAAGATATTTGATAACGTTGGAAAGTTTTATCAGTGCTTTTCTTGTGGAAATCCTGATGCGGCCCAGTCTCACCCAGACTCGGCCTCTAGTGGCCCCCAGGTAAATTGAGTTCGAGACCCCTGTTCTAAAGGAAGTAGGAGTACACAGCACTGGTAAGTCTTATTAATATGGATGGCAATTTGGATGAAACTTCTAATAAGAAACCCAGACACTCGCAGAAGTTCATTGGTTCTTATTCGATGAAATATCCCATGTTGATGCCGTCTCCAAAGGACCAACATTTGCATATTGCACAACATGCAAGTGCGGATAGGGGATCAGTTGAAAAACTCATTTGCACATTGCACAACATGCAAGTGCGGATAGGGGATCAGTTGGAAAACTGATGCTAATGTTGTGGAAATTTGAATTTGCCAATCAATGATCAACAAATTATACTTTGTTCAGTTTTTTGTACTTATCTATAATCCTTATCAAGTGTGAATTATGGGTGTGTGTGTGTATGTTAAGATTCTCTCGCTACGTTTGTGCAACGTTTGGGGCATCTGGAAGAAGGCTTGTTCGGAGAAGACGAGCTTCGCTCATGCCAACAGAGAAGCATCCTGAGACCATGTGTGGGGTTGCTTTTCGGTCAAGCGAGTGGGCTCTCACAATCTTGCCTAAAACACAACAATGAACAAAGAATGGTACCAGAACGTCCAGCCAGACCAACTTTCCCCACCCATCCAGGGGCAATTTGATGAAGAAGAATAGCTTTCTCAGCATGATGGAGCACCTTGCCATAAAGCAAAGGTCATGACAAAAATGCTTATTTGAACAAAACAATAAGATTTTGGCCACTTGGCCAGGAAACTCGCCAGATCTTAGTCCCATTGAGAATTTCAGGTCAATCCTCAAGAGGCGGGTGGACAATAAAAAACCCACAAATTCAGACAAAGTCCAAGCATTTATAATGCAAGAATGGACAGCCAGGGTTTGGTTCAGAAGTTGATCAACAGCCTGCCAGGGAGAATTGCACAGGTCTTGAAAAAGAAGGGTCACCACTGCAAATATTGACCTGATCTCATTTTCTGAACTGCTTTATCCTCATTAGGGTCGCGGGGGGTGCTGGAGCGTATCCCAGCTGACTCCGGGACAGAGGCGGAGGACACCCTGAATCGGTGAACAGCCGATCGCAGAGCCCAAGAAGACGGACAACCATGCACACACACCCATACCTAGGGGCAATTTAGAGTGTCCAATCAGCCTACCATGCATGTTTTTTGGAATGTAGGAGGAAACTGGAGTACCCGGAGGAAACCCACGCAAGCCCGGGGAGAACATGCAAACTCCACACAAATGGACATGACCTGGATTTGGACCCAGGACCCCAGAGCTGTGAGGCCGACGCGCTAACCACTCGCGCCACCGGGCTACCCAAATATTGACCTATTGCGTGTAATTATTAATAAAAGCTTTTGATACTTGTGAAATGCTTCTAATTGTATGTCATTATACCATAGAAACATCTGGCAAACACCTAAAGACCCTGAAGGAACAGACTTTGTGAAAATGTAAAATTTGTGTCATTCTCAAGACTTAAGAAGTTGCTGTCGGCAGAGGGCCTTATGCACTCATTAAAAGAGCCTGATATGTCTTGCAAACAATAGATTTCGGGGCTCTAATATCTCACGTCCTGGGTGCGATGTGAGTATTGTGCATGATTACGTCTCAACGTACAAACGAGATATTTCAGGCCTAAAATTAATTGAGATGGATGTCCAGGACAGTGCTGTAGCGACGGAGAAAGTTTGGATCTTCAGTCCAGATGGGGAACAGCGCTCTTAAATCCCACCTGGAAACTTCCCAGAAGACAGGAGTTTTTCAGCTCACCGGAAAAGGACTTCCTGAAGTGAGATCGCGATATGTGTATATTAGAGTAATCATGTTTGAGTACCATGTAGGATTTACAACCAACTTGTTTAGTTTTTTGTTGGTTCAATAGTCACTATATTTTGTTAACATCTATGTTCTATGAACAGCATGTTCTGGAACCAGGCCGTTTCATAACTTGAAGGTGGTCTGGTTCGATAGTCAGCATGTTAATGGCATGACCAAGCGTTCAGGCGAATGTCCGTGCCTGCTGATATTAAATAAACAGATTCTAATATGGGACATTGTGGCCTAGTTTCCAGAGGAACTGCAGAGGCTCACAGCAAACTTACGAACTGTGGACCTTTCTGACAACAAGCTGGAGTCGCTTCCTCCCTCCATTGGGAACTATGCACAGCTCCGGAGCTTGACTCTCAACTCTAACAGACTGGGTGAGTCTAAACATATTTAACCAAATAGTCAATGATGTTGGTTTGAGGCATGGAACTTTTATGATCGACATACGCAATCTTGTGTCCTCAGCTGGTCTTCCCACGGAAATTGGCAAGCTCAAGAAATTGGAGACATTGAGTCTAAGCGGGAACCGTATTCAGCAGCTACCATCTACCATGGATCAGCTCAAGGCCCTTCGGACCCTCATCCTGGCTGGGAACCGTATCTCAGAGTTGCCCACAGGACTTGGAGCCCTGAGACACCTGGACCTCCTTGACTTGTCCCGCAACAAAATACAGAGCATTCCGCCAGAGGTGTCAGAGCTTCAGGTTATTGAGATCAATCTCAACCAGAACCAGGTAACAATATACCCTTTCCCAAAATAAATGAACTGGTTACAAAACAAAGACAGGTCCACAAGGAAAGCTGAACCAGTTCCCTAACCACCAGATAGGCCTTAAAGTCCCATTTTAAAATGTTTTTACACTGAAATAATATAATCTCAAAAGATTATTCAGTAATATATTATTAAGACTCACACAGATCCATAACTATTGAAATTGTAGACTAAAAGTAATTTATGTGACAGTTTGCCTATACATAGTTGGAACCAATGATGTAATCAAAGGATTAGTGATGGAACGATAATTGGTTGGGGTGATTATCAGGGCCTATCTTTGGACACTTTTGTGCTGATATATCGAAATGAATTTAAAACTGGGTTATTTCTGCTCAGATGCAGTCGGGCTTCTCTCTCTCACACACTCACGCTCGCTCACTCTCTCACCCTCTCACTCTCTCTCACTCTCACTCAGTCTCTGCATGCTCTCTCGGCTCGAACATAAGAGAGGAGCTGCTCGTTAAGTCAATGGCTTTAATTTTATTGCAACTGCTATGCTTCAACTAGTGGTGCCCTTGATTGGTAATAAACATTCAGGCACCAAAGGAAATTTAACCCTTAAACCTCTGATGCCTTGCTCCCATACAAATAAAGTTAAATTGTAAATCCAATAACATAGATCAACATAAGATACAAGTCCTCAAAATATTTCCGAAGAAACAAAATGAATAAATCATTTTGACATCAACACCCTAGATCAGGCGTGCGTAATTATTAGGCAACCTCCTTTCCTTTGGCAAAATGGATCAGAAGAGGGACTTGAGAGACTCCGAAAAGTAATAAATAGGCAGATATCTTCAGAGGGACACAGCACTGTCCGCTGATCATCGAATAATCAAGCTTTTCATTCAAAATAGTCAACAAGGTGGCTAGAAACTTCTCTAGAAAAACCAAGGTGCAAACTAACTGCCCCTGAACTGAGAAAAGTCATGCGTGCACTGCCAAGATGCCATTTGGCACTAGTGTTGCAATATTACAGAGCTGCAACATCACAGGAGTGCCCAATGCACAAGGTGTGCAGTACTCAGAGACATGGCCAAAGTAAGACAGGCTGAAAAACGAGCACCACTGAAGACACACAAACTGAAACGTCAAGAATGACAAAAATAATCTCAAGACTGATTTTTCTTAGGTTTTTTTGACTGATGAAATGAAAGTGAGTCTTGATAGGCCAGAAGGATGGGCCCATGGCTGGGTTGCTAAAGGGCAGAGAGCTCCAGTATGACTCAAAAGGAAGCAAGGTGGAGGTGGGGTACTGGTATGGGCTGATATGATCAAAGATGAGCTTGTGGGGCATTTTGGGTTCAGGATTTAGTCAAGATCAACTTCGAGTCCTACTGCTGGTTTCTGAAAGATCTTCAAGCAGTAGTATAGGAAGAAGTTTGCATCCTTCAAGAAAAACATGATTTTCATGCAGGACAATGCTCCATCAGTGCATCCAAGTACTCCAAAGCATGGCTGGCAAGAAAGGGCATATTAGTAGAAAAAATAATGCCTCCTTGTTCACCTGATCTGGTCCCTCATGAAATGGGAGATTTGCAAAGAGGGAAAACAATACTCTCTGAACAGTGTTTGGCAGGCTGTGGCTGCTGCTGCTGCACGCAATATGAACAGATCAAAACACTGACTTAACCCATGCATGGCAGGCTTTTGAGTGTCCTTTGCAAAGAAACATGGCTATATTGGTCACTGATTTTGTTTTTGAATGTCAGAAATGTATATTTGTGAATAATTAGCTGTTATATTGGTTTCCCTGTTGAAAATAAATACTTGAAATGAGAATACAGTAATACCTTGACATACGAGTGCCCCAACATATGAAAACAGGAGACAAATTTGATATAGGCGCACACGAGACAACCAGGTGACCGAGTACGCGAGAGGCTGCTTATGATAACAGCGCACCCACTTTCTCGCCACATCGCCCTCACGTAAAGATATCTACGAGCACTTGGCGTACAGGTTCCATTTTTTATGTGCTTTTTGCGTTAATCAGTGCAGAATTAAGGGAAAAATGGGTCCAAGGCAAGCCGATGCAATGGAGGGTAGTGAGACAAACGTAGCGAGAGGATCGTAACATACACACACTAACACTCACACACCCATAAATCACGCTTTATAAGGATTATGGACTAAAAAAGCTCCACTCCAACTCCGAAAAATATTCAGCATTGATATTATCGAGTCTTTTGGGTTCATTATTGTCAGGTTTGCCATGGGACATTCCCAAATTCACGCATAATTAAAGAAGAAAAGACAATCTTCTGGATTTTGTGTTTTTATTATATTTGAGGGCTCTGATAACATGGGATTCTCAACTAAGAGAAAATTGTTGTTCAATCCTGGACCGCCAGAACAATCACGACGGTCACCACTTGCGTTGTTCTTTTTCGACCTCGTAAAACGCTGTGTACTGTTTTTTCTGTTCTGTTTTTCTTTTTCTTTTTAAGATAGACTGAGACACAAAAGACTGACTGGGGCTCTTAGGTTAGACACTAAAAAAATAGAGCACCTGACACAGAAGCAGCTTGGGCTCCACTAACATCTAACCTCCTGAATGTTAAATATCATACATTTACACTTCTTGACTCTCCAAGAAAGCATAGCTATTGAAAAACTAACTCGTCTGAAAATATTAAAACCGTGAATTTTTTACTGGTGCACACTTTTGGCTACGACTACGGCTAAAGCCTTGTTGTTTCGGCTCCCATTTTATTTTGAACAACTCTTCGTTGGCCACATCTTTTATCTACCGGCTAGTCCACTTCCTTCTATTTGCTCAATCCACACAGCTCAGCGCATGATCTGATGGAAAAGAATTAGCATTAAATATAATATGGTTTTCAACGCAACACCTATCAACCATTTTTATGGAAAAAAATAATTTCTTGTGGGGAAAAAACAGCTAAACCTCTGGGTGCCACAAAGATGAAACTAAACGGATGATGCCGCAATGTGTGTTCTGTTCTTTTTAGGGCCCGACCACACTTGGGGTTCGATTGTAATTGTCAGGATGTTTTTTCTTCAGGCATGGCCGAATGGTTCCTAAAAAGAACTAGCAGCATTGTATTGCCGTAAAAGGTCTTATAGGGGAAAACTCGACAGTGCCAACTACTGGCGACAAAAAAGTATATATCTCTTTACTTTTTACTGTCTAGACTCTAGTTCCTTCCAGGTTGGGTATTTTGACCTGAATTTCAGTCTGTATTTACAAGCCTTCGGCATGAAGTATATCAAAGCCCGTGTCCACGGGTTGTTGCTTTTTGCCGTGGCGACCCGTCGTTTACTAAAAACACGAAGTACTTTTAGGCATTAGTATGACATTTGGCACACATTCCCGGTAGCCCAACGAACTCTTGATGTGCGTTATGTACAAATCGTACAAAAACTTTACAGCGCCCCCTATAAACCTTTAAAAATGGCCTCCCCAATCCTGTTTTTTCCACGTAGAGCTACGAAATTTGGCGAGTCGATAATTTGACCCAGACTGCACGTAAAAAGTCTAAAAGCCATGTTAAAAAAACAAACAGGAAGGTGGCCATCTTGGATTGAAGGCTTGAGATCAAAAGTTATCAAAACATTGACTTTTTGTGATTGGGCATGGCCTCCGAGCTCCGAGGGGGTGAGGGACAGGCAGAGATGGTCGGATCCAGCAAGGTGAGGGAGGGGTGTGGCTCTATAAGCATGTTTGATGTTAGAATAAACATGGTCTAGAGCACCTTTGTCAAAGTGGCGGCCCGCGGGCCAAATCTGGCCCACTGCATCATGTTGTGTGGCCCGAGAAAATAAATGATGAGTGCCAACTTTGTTTTATGATGAAATTCAAATGAAGATTGTAGATTATTTCCTGTGTTTCCTCATTTTAAATCAATAATTGCAAACAATTTGTACTAATTTGAATGTCCAAAAATGATCTATCGATTAGCACGATCGAGAAAACTCAATTTATTAATCGATTAATTTTGGCAGCCTAGTTTGAAGACATAACGGCCCTCCGGATGTAATCGAAACTACCACGTGGCCCGCGACAAAAAATGAGTTTGACACCCCTGGTCTAGAGTTTTATCTCCTCTGGTGTGACACTTCACGTACTGGATAAACACAGGCAGAACAGTCTTTAAACATGGTTTCTTGAAGTCACCGGCGAGAATAAGGACTCCATCGGGGTGGTGAAGCTGCTGTTTGTTTACAGTCGCTAGCAGGAGGCTAAGTGACGTGCGAACGTTAGCATCCGGTGTGATGTAAACAGCCATTACAATGACTACCGCTCCCTAGATAGATAGAAGGGCCTGCACAGAACTGCCAAGAGCTCTAAACACAGTGTTAATGATCCTACTGTTGCGGCACCAGTCTTCACTGACACACTCAACCTTTCACTAGAATAAACCACCATCCCAGCCTGCCTAATATCGGCCACCATCATCCCAGTGCCTAAGAAGACATCCACAAACAATCTGGACGATTACCGCCCAGTAGCCCTCAATTAAGTATGGTAACTGTCACTCTGTACAATCTCATAACACTGCCAGATGCATATCAATAAGGAATGTTCTCAGACTTTTACTTTAGTCTTAACACTGCAAAATTTTATCTTGCACTTTGATACTTGCACTAAAACTCCATCGCTATCTAATGTGCTGCTAACCACTTTGGTCCCTTTTTTACCTCCCTTCATTTTTGTATATTAATCATTTATGACTACAGTCATACCTTGAGATACGAGCTTAATGCGTTCCGGGACCGAGCTCGTATGTCGATTTACTTATATCACAAATCAACATTTCCCATAGAAATGAACTAAATACAAATTAATTCATTCCCACCCTCTGAAAAAACACCAAAATCAGGATATTACAATGGAAAAACATTTTTACTGGTTCTAATTCACCATCGACTAACAGAGTAACAAATAACTAGTGGTTGATGTTTAATACTAAAATGAGACATTATTCAGTACAACACGGAGTTTGCGAATGGGAGGGAGAAAGAGAGAGAGACTTGAAGGATGTGCTCGTAAAATAACATAAACTTTAAATTTAACTTAAACTTAGATTCCTATATACACACACACTTTAAAAAGTTTTAATCTTATGCTACACTAAATTTAAACCTTGTGCAATAACCAAGTCAAAGAGGCTAATGTATTCCACTGCAGCTTTCGAGGCGAACTTCCTGCTTCTCCATACGTATTGGTGAGCCAGCTCAGTCACGCTTACACTACTCATGTTTTTCGATTATTTGTGTTTATCGATTGTCATCTAATGGTTTTTCTTCGCAATGTCCTTCATTGCACTGACTTGCTTTGGACCCATCGTTTCCCTTAATTCTGCACTGACTGACTTAAAAAAAAAACGGAAAAAACTCTCTGCCCAGTCCTCGTAGAAATCTTTGCATGAGGGAGATGTGGCAAAAGGCAAATATTTGCTCGGAATTTTACTCGTATCTCAAATTCCTCGTATGTTGGGGCACTCGTACTTATTTCCGTGTGCACTTTATGGTTATGCTTTAAATCTCATTGTACTTTTATAATAACAAAGGCATTCAATTCAATGCTCATCTTCTAGATTTCGCTCGTGTCTCCGGATGTCTCTCGGTGTCCACGGCTCAAAGTTCTTCGCCTGGAGGAGAACTGTTTGGAGCTGGCTGCCATTCCGCTAACCATCTTGAAAGAGTCGCAAGTGTCTCTCTTCTCAGTTGAAGGAAACCTCTTTGAGGTCAGGAGTATGAGAGACCTGGAGGGATATGACAAGGTGATAAGGCGGTGACTAGATTACACCAGAAACAGTTACAGAACAATTACATTGGTCAACTAGGACCAGGTGCCAATCAGTCAGATGAGTTCTAAAGAAAACAGAACTAGGTGGTGTAACATCAGATTGGATCTCTAAGAACCAGAAATCTGGGCCAATTTGAATGGCCCTGAGGGGTTTGTCTGATTATGGCACCGGTTGCTGTTGACATGCGACCCTGCTTAATGCGTGAGCCAATAAAAGATCAATGTTTGACGCTTCTGTCTTCCCTCCTCAGTACATGGAGCGTTTCACCGCCACCAAAAAGAAGTTTTCCTGAAGGATGCCACCAGCTCTTCCTCTTTTTCTGCTTTGGGAAAACAGGAAGCAGTAGAATGAGAAGAACTGACCGACCATGCAAGTGTTGATTCCCGCCAACCCTGCCAGGAACTAGGTTGTGGCCACCACCACAAACTCGATTTGGCCGCCCAGAGAAAAAAAGTGGAACTTTAGCATGTCCTTTTGGGGTCGATGAGGCCATTGCCACTTCTAATAGTGCTTTCGCCAACCTGATGGAAGTTGTTAATCCTCCAAGGCCACTTGGTACACAAGATATTTGTCTATATTGTTTATAAATAATGACACATGGTTGTGTAAAATAATATAGTTGATTTTGTTCATAAAATAACATTCTTTTTTATTTTAATATTTTCAGTTAATTTAATTAGAATTAATTTCAAATATGCTTAATGGATTAAAATGTAAATTGTGTTGTTGTTCAGTTTCAATTTTATTTAACGCTCAAGTCCCATTGACAAAAGTGGTCAACCTGCTGCAGGTTCGCTGTTGCTCAGCAACCACAGAAAAGATCCGCAAGATGTGAACGTCTTGTTCTTAAAGGGACAGCAGTGGATTTTCTCTTAAGTCGTGGGTCCGTCTCAGGATTGACGTCTATTTTTTATTTTTCATTCATTCGTTTTCTGTACCGCGCATTATCGTAAAGATTGCCGCGATTGCTGGAGCCTATGGGTTAGGGTTAGGGGGTTACCTAAAGTGAGAATAAATACAGACGCTCCCCTACTTACGAACATTCAACTTCCGAACAACGGTACATACGAACATGTCTGCAAATTGCGTTTAAGTCCAAAAATGTTCGCAAGTCCAATTTTGTATTTCGCGCCTTTTTCGGAGTAGTACTTCTTTCTGCCGCTAATACCGACGCCTGGCGCTGTGAGAGCTCAGCTCACCCAGCATCTACCTTCTTCTTCGTTGAAATGCGGAAGTGCGTGAATGTATCTCAGTGTGCAAAGAACCTTTATCATTTGTATCATTAAATATCTCATGCATCCAATATTGGATATGGTTGGTAAAAAGCTAAAGGCTTCTATTGAGGGAGTTGCAAGGAAGAGGCAAGCCATTTCATTTGAAACGAGTGGCAATAATAACGAAGCTTGATGCGCGTGAGAGTGGTGAGCGTTGCACATTCAACGCCATTTATAAACAGAAAGATCGAGCAGCAGGACCCAAATATTGAACATTGCACAAAGTTTGAAAATCAATTGAATGATGCCATACAGTGCTACCGCATCATTTATGATGAAAAAAAGAAGAAAACTGTGCAATCGTCATTAGGTCGCTTCTTTTGGCCAGTTTCTAATACATAAATCTCTCTCTCTCTCTACAGTACTGTACATATTCTCTCCATTTTATTAAATGTTTTTTTTCAGTACAAACCAATGCGTGTTACTTATACAAGCCTTAAACATACAAATGCACTTATATAAACCTTCAATATACTTATATCGGCCTTAAACATAAATTATAATACAAAATATAGCACTGAATCAACTTACAAACAAATTCAACTTATGAACAATCGCTCGGAACCAATTGCGTTCGTAAGTAGGGGAGCGTCTGTACATCCGAAACAATATTTTCAAAATAAAATAACGGGTAAGGAAATGCATTTCCTTTTTGGGGGATTTCGTAACTAGGATCTTTTTCGTATCTCGAGTCACTCATTTGCATATAAAAAAATTTGTAGCCTGAAACTTTTGTACCTAGAGGCATTCGTAAGTAATGTTCTCTCTAATTTTTCATTTGTCTGGGCAGAAAGACAACCTCCCTGAGCACACTGAGTACCAGTGTGAGCAACATCATTGCTCGCTATGGGCACACACCAGTATCACACCTGCCATGAGCAGGTGCATGTCTACCACCCATAAATGATCTAGTCATAATAACATGTAATGATTCAAATCTATGAATAAAACATGTTAATAAATGTCACTAGACTATCCACAAATCTGACTTAAATTTTACCATATTTTTCACGTCTTTCCTTCTCACTTCTCATTCAATATGCAATATTTTTCCATCGGAAAACTTGCTAACAACTTTAGCTTCGCTGCGTGTTTTGCAGAGGAGACCTTTCTTACCCAGTTTCACCGTTTGTTCCTCTATGTCAGGGGTCACCAAACTACGGCCCGCGGGCCGGATACGGCCCGCCGGCACATTTGGACCGGCCCTCTGAACAATACCAGAGACGCTATCGGATTTTTTTTTTTTTTTTTTTTTTGGGATGCGGCCCGCCGGCACATTTGGACCGGCCCTCTGAACAATACCAGAGATGCTATCGGATTTTTTTTCCTATTTGGCCTTGAAGACTGGGACGTTTTAATCTTGTGTTTGGTTCATTGCACCCCTGCTGAGCCCACAAATCATCCCAGTGAAGCGGGGCTTCGCATTGCTTCTTTGGTGACACGCGCGGGGAGAGTGTTTCCCTTTGATGCATGCGGGCACGTCCACCGTTGCATGCACGAGCAGTGTTACCGAGACATCTGGACGATCGCAGGTGAGGGCGGAGCCCTGGGACCATCGCGGACTATTCAAGCATATTAAAACTGCAACCTGTTTGAGAACGGAATAATGGCGAAAAAGTTAGGTGAGAGAAAAATTGATTCAGAATGCAGGGTATTTAACCTGGAGTGGACAAACGATTATTTTTTTGTTCAATGCAAAGAAAAGGCTGTTTGTCTCATTTGTCAAGAGACGGTGGCGGTATTCAAAGAATACAATCTTTGCCGACACTATGAATCCCGTCACAAAGACAAGTACGATAGATTGCAAGGCCAAATACGAGCAGACAAACTCTCAAAGCGAAAAAGTGGACTACTATCTCAGCAGAACCAGGCATCCGTTCGGGCCAGCTTTTGGGTTGCTAAATTGATAGCAAGCAGCGGTAAGCCTTTCACTGACGGAGAGTTTGTTAAGAAATGTATGG